>NW_028274810.1:165118021-165421146 GCF_037043125.1 Eumetopias jubatus
TTTGGCAAAGTTAAAATTTTAGTGAAATCTGATAATGGCCAAGTATTTTATGCTTTACCAAAGTCAACTGGCTAAGAATCAAAACAAATTTTCACTTGGAAATTGCAGTCTTTATAGTGAGGCTACCTCTTACCAAACATCATTTAACTCATTGAATACAGTTTCATAAACTTGAAAAGTCTAATAAAGATTTTGACAAACTCTGGGAATAGTAAGGAAATACTGGGTCATCCAAACCCTAGAAAGGATTATTCTTGATTTTACCTTTTTTAAAAAACAATATCATATGGGGTTTTCTAAAAAATAATTGTTGCATAGAGAATGTCAGATTATATTCCATGAATCCTAGATTATATCGCAGGTAGGCTATATTTGGGGTAGACATGAGTACATATTATTTTCATGTTTGATAATAAGAACAGCCACAAGATATCTTGTCACTTATGTGTCAAAGAGGGTCCTACCAAGAAATAAATGTCACACATACATTTGAGGAAATATTTTTTAAAAATGGGTAGGTTTTAAGGAAAACACAAGGGATAGTTTGTATCGATCAGCAGCTATTTCAATACATTATCTCAGGTTTTTGTGAATCTTAATGACATGGAAACTTCAGCATTCAGGTACATGTATGCTTTGCTTCTGAGAGCCTGTCACTGGTGGTCTCAGAGCCAGGAGAAATTGCCTTACATGTAGAATTTCCCTGCCAACATAAAAAAAAAAAAGTGTTACATTCTTCCAACTTAAAGAAAAATGACACAAGGTATCTATCACAAGAACTACTTCAATTTAGTTCAATGTTGTATGTCTAATGCATGGTGAGTCCTGCTAATATCATTGAATAGTTTTTCCCCAGGGCTTCTTTTTAGTTGGCTATGAGATTTTAAAACTCTGAAGAGATATATTCTACACTGTTTATGATACCAGCCCCAATAAGTACTGACAGCCTCATCATGTTGACTTTTAGTTCCAAATGGTTCTATCCCAAAACTTCTTAGTTTCTTCTACAAAGGCAAACATCAGCTGCTATACTACTTATCACAACAGTCCTATATTAAGTATGTACTTTAAATAGTTTTTGTAGGCCATAAATTAAAACAAGATGCCTAAAGTTTGAATAAAGTTGTACATGTGCAGTAACATATGGTAAAATGTACTCAGGATGGATTTCTCAAACTTGGACCATGTGTTCTGCATTATCCAGTAAGGACCATTCTCTCCCATAAGGCTAGGGTATAGAAATTCTAAAAGGACACACTCATTAGCATCACTAGGTATTAGAATGCATATACCTTTATTTAGGTGGTCTTTAACTTGACGTCATATTATCATGAAGTCTCTTGAAGTTACTTTGTGGTGAATCCCAGCATTGCTGATTCAGAAGTGTTCAAAGATGCGATAATGAAAAACACCAATTTTTACTCACAAGACTTAGTCATAACAGATTTCTTAAGAGAGATCAAAGTTAATGATTTTACCAATAACATGTTCACTTATTTATGTAATTATTGTAATATATGTAATTTCTCGAGTATAATTCAGATCCCTGCTTTCAGTGGCCCAATTATATAAAGTTTCATGTAATATTTAAAAACTAAGTTCAACTATGCCTTTCCTTTTAAGTAAGTAATGGGTTGAAATGCCACATCACTAAATACCTTCCTTTTCTTTATTGATCATATTCTGCCAAATACCTTTACAAAGATACTCCAAATTTGAAGACTGCCATGAATATAATAATAGCATTTAGATAAATTATTTTATATATATATATATATATATATGTACTTACGTTATTTTCATTTATTTCTTACACTGAGAATTCCCTGCATTATTTGCCATCAGTTTGCTACAGGTCTCTGATCACTCAGAGAGAATGATTTAATTACTCATGCAGACCTATATTTTATAGGAAATAGACTTCTATAAATATGAAAAAAATATAAGGAAGAGGGATGAGATTTCAGATAAACAGACTGTCTTCTCTTTCATTGCTTGCATAAAAAAGATTAGAACTTGAGCAGCCCAGTTTCTCTCTACTCTTCCTGACAGACCAAAAGCAGCTATATTTTGAAGGCTTTATCAAGCTTCTGAATTCTGGTCAGCTGACCCACAAAAAGTATGGAATTATGAGCAATAACAAGAGTCCAGTATCATTTTTAAAAAGTTGATGAATGATAGAGTAGCAAGATGGCGGAGGAGTAGGAGACCTGGATTTCGTCTGGTCTCAGGAATTCAGCTGAATAGGGATCAAACCATTCTGAACACCTACGAACTCAACAGGAGACCGAAGAAGAGAGTAGCAACAACTCTCTGAACAGAGAAGTGACCACTTACTGGAAGGTAGGACGTGCGGAGAAGTGAATCCGAGGCGATATTCGGGAGGATAGATGGCGGGGGAGGGGGCCTGCGTCCGTCGCTTCTGGCAAGTGATAGAGCGGCGGAGCACAAAATCGGAACTTTTAGAAGCCGGCTCCGCGGAGGGACGTCGCTCCAGTGGCTAAGCGGGAGATGAAACCCTCGCAGGACAGTGTGGTCTCAGGACCCTTGGGGTCACAGAAAGACCGGGGGTGCCTGAGTGCGGCAGAGCTCCCAGGTATCGGAGCGGGGAAGCCGGCTGCAGAGACGGAGTCAAGGCATGGGCTCTCAGCTCGGGGTTGCCATAAACTGTGATCTGCGACCCAGTCGGGCCACTGCTCCTCCAGCAGGGACCCAACAAGCAGCAGAGCTGGGGAGACTCCCCTTCCTTCCCCGGGAGGAGCGGCACGGGAGCGCACCGCAGGGATCTGCTGGGTTTGGAGACTCCACATGGGGTCGGGTGCCAGAGATAGAAACGCTCGGTCACAGGCTGGGTGAGCACGGAGTGCGGCCGGAGACCAGGGAGATGGGAGTGACTGCTTTTCTCTGGGGACGCACTGAGGAACGGGGCCCCGAGTTCTCAGCTCCTCTGGGCGGAGATTGGGAAGCCACCATTTTCACCCTGGTCCTCCAAAGCTGTACCAGAGCTTGCAGGGAACAAAAGCTCCCGAGAGCAAACCCGAGCAGCTTGCTTAGCCCGGACTCACAAGGGCGGGGCAATTCCGCCTCGGCAAAGACATTTGGGAACCACGGCAACAGGCTCCCCCAACTCAGAAGATCAGCAGAACAGCCAGCAAGCGAAAACCAAGTTTACTGATGAAGGAGAACGGGAGAACTCCAGCGCTAGGGGAATACTGCACATAGAATTCATGACTTTTTTTTACCATGATTCATTAGTTTTTCAAAGTTAATTTTTTTTAATTTTTCTTTTCCTCTTTTTCAACCAACATCTTATCAATCCCTTTTTTAAAAAAACGTTTTTCTTTTTCAGTTTTAGAGTCATATTCTATCCCTTCATAGTAGTTACTCTTATTTTTGGCATATATATATATAAGTTGTTCTCTCTTTAAAATTTTGAGATACAGTTTCTTCTAACAGATCAAAATATACCCTAAATCACTAGTGTATGGCTTTGTTCTAGTCTCCTGCCTGATCACATTCTCTCCCTTTTTTTTTCTTTCTTTTTTTTAAATCTTCCTTCTTTTATCAAACAACTTCTTATCAATTCCTTTTATAAAATCTTTTATAATTTTCATCTTTACAGTCATCTTCCATCTCTTCATTGTATCAACCCTTATTTTGTACATATATAAGTCTTTCTTCCTTTAAAATTTTAGGAGGCACTTTTTTCTAACAGACCAAAATACACCCAATATCTAGAGTGTGGCACTGATCTATGCACTAGCTTGATCATATTTGATCATATTCTGTTTTTTTTTGTATTGTTCTGTTCTTGTTTTTATCTTTTTCTTTTTGTTTTTGTTTGTTTGTTTGTTTGTTTTTCTTTCTTTCCCTTTCTTTTCCCCTGGTTTCAGGCCTTTTATGATTTGTATAGAGTATATTTCCTGGGGAAGTTGTTAACCTGATAACATTTTGTTCTCTCATTCATCTATTCTCCTCTGGACAAAATGACAAGACGAAAATAATCACCTCAGCAAAAAGAACAAGAGGTACTACCGTCAGCCAGGGACCTACTCAATACGGACATTAGTATGATGTCGGACCTAGAGTTCAGAATCATGACTTTAAAGATACTAGCTGGGCTTGACAAAAGTGTGGAAGTTATAAGAAAATCCTTTCTGGAGAAATAAAAGAACTAAAATCTAACCAAGTCGAAATCAAAAAGACTATTAATGAGGTGCACTCAAAAATGGGGGCGCTAACTGCTAGGATAAATGAGGCAGAAGAGGGAATCAGCAATATAGAAGACCAAATGATGGAAAATAAATGGCTGAGAAAAAGAGAGATAAACAATTACAGGATCACGAGGGCAGAATTCGAGAGATAAGCAATACGATAAGACGAAACAACATTAGAATAATTGGGATCCCAGAAGGAGAAAGAGAGAGAGGGGCAGAAGGTATATTGGAGCAAATAATAGCAGAGAACTTCCCTAATGTGAGGAAGGAAACACGCATCAAAATCCAGGAGGCACAGAGAACCCCTCTCAAAATCAATAAAAATAGGTCAACACCCCGACATCTAATAGTAAAACTTACGAGTCTCAGAGACAAAGAGAAAATTCTGAAAGCAGCTCGGGAGGAGACATATGTAACCTACGATGGTAGAAACATTAGACTGGCAATAGACCTATCCACAGAGACCTGGCAGACCAGAAAGGACTGGCATGATATCTTCAGAGCAATAAATGAGAAAAATATGCAGGCAAGAATACTATAACCAGCAAGGCTGTCATTGAAAATTGAAGGAGAGATAAAAAGCTCCCAGGACAAACAAAAACTAAAGGAATTTGCAAACACAAAACCAGCCCTATGAGAAATATTGAAAGCGGTCCTCTAAGCAAAGAGAGAGCCTAAAAGCAGCATAGATCAGAAAGGAACACAGACAATATACAGTAACAGTCACCTTACAGGCAGTACAATGGCACTAAATTCATACCTTTCAATACTTACCCTGAATGTAAATGGGCTCAATGCCCCAATCAAAAGACATGGGCTATCAGATTGGATTAAAAAACAAGACGCATCCATATGCTGTCGGCAAGAGACTCATTTTAGACCCAAAGACACCTCCAGATTGAAAGTGAAGGGGTGGAAAACCATTTACCATGCTAATGGGCAGCAAAAGAAAGCTGAGGTGGCAATCCTTATATCAGACAAATTAGATTTTAAACCAAAAACTGTAGTAAAAGATGAAGAAGGACACTATATCCTACTTAAAGGGTCTATCCAACAAGAAGATCTAACAATTGTAAATATCTATGCCCCTAACATGGGAGCAGCCAATTATATAAGGCAATTAATAACAAAAGCAAAGAAACACATCAGCAACAATACAATAATAGTGGGGGACTTTGACACCCCCCTGACTGAAATAGACAGATCATCTAAGCAAAAGGTCAACAAGGAAATAAGGACTTTAAATGACACACTGGACGAAATGGACTTCACAGACATATTCAGAACATTCCATCCCAAAGCAATGGAATACACATTCTTCTCTAGTGCCCATGGAACATTCTCCAGAATTGATCACATCCTAGGTCACAAATCAAGTCTCAACCGGTACCAAAAGATTGGGATCATTCCGTGCATATTTTCAGACCACAATGCTTTGAAACTAGAACTCAATCACAAGAGGAAAGTCAGAAAGAACTCAAATACATGGAGGCTAAAGAGCATCCTACTAAAGAATGAATGGGTCAACCAGGAAATTAAAGAAGAATTAAAAAAATTCATGGAAACCAATGAAAATGAAAACACAACTGTTCAAAATCTTTGGGATACAGCAATGGCAGTCCTCAGAGGAAAGTATATAGCAATACAAGCCTTTCTCAAGAAACAAGAAAGGTCTCAAGTACACAACCTAACCCTACACCTAAAGGAGCTGGAGAAAAGAACAGCAAATAAAGCCTAAACCCAGCAGGAGAAGAGAAATAATAAAGATCAGAGCAGAAATCAATGAACTAGAAACCAAAAGAACAGTAGAACAGATCAACGAAACTAGGAGCTGGTTCTTTGAAAGAATTAACAAGATTGATAACCCCCTAGCCAGACTTATCAAAAAGAAAAGAGAAATGACCCAAATCAACAAAATCATGAATGAAAGAGGAGAGATCACAACCAACACCAAAGAAATACAAACAATTATAAGAACATATTAGGAGCAACTCTATGCCAGCAAATTAGATAACCTGGAAGAAATGGATGCATTCCTAGAGATGTATCCACTACCAAAATTGGACGAGGAAGAAACAGAAAACCTGAACAGACCTATAACCACTAAGGAAATTGAAGCAGTCATCCAAAATCTCCCAACAAACAAAAGCCCAGGGCCGGATGGCTTCCCAGGGGAATTCTACCAAACATTTAAAGAAGAATTAATACCTATTCTCCTGAAACTGTTCCAAAAAATAGAAATGGAAGGAAAACTTCCAAACTCATTTTATGAGGCCACCATTACCTTGATCCCAAAACCAGACAAAGACCCCATCAAAAAGGAGAATTACAGACCAATATCTTTGATGAACATGGATGCAAAAATTCTCACCAAAATACTAGCCAATAGGATCCAACAGTACATGAAAAGGATTATTCACCACGACCAAGTGGGATTTATCCTTGGGCTGCAAGGCTGGTTCAACATCCAAAATTCAATCAATGTGATAAAATACATTAACAAAAGAAAGAACAAGAATCATATGATCCTCTCAATAGATGCAGAAAAAGCATTTGACAAAGTACAGCATCCTTTCTTGATCAAAACTCTTCAGAGTATAGGGATAGAGGGCACATACCTCAATATCATAAAAGCCATCTATGAAAAACCTACAGCGAATATCATTCTCAATAGGGAAAAGCTGTAAGCTTTCCCCCTAAGGTCAGGAACACGGCAGGGATGTCCACTATCACCACTGCTATTCTACATAGTATTAGAAGTCCTAGCCACAGCAATCAAACAATAAAAAGAAATCAAAGGCATCCAAATCGGCAAAGAGGAAGTCAAACTCTCACTCTTTGCAGATGATATGATACTGTATGTGGAAAACCCAAAAGACTCCACCCCAAAACTGCTAGAACTCATACAGGAATTCAGTAAAGTGGCAGGATATGAAATCAATGCACAGAAATCAGTGGCATTCCTATACACCAACAACAAGACAGAAGCAAGACAAATCAAGGAGTCGATCCCATTTACAATTGCACCCAAAACCATAAGATACCTAGGAATAAATCTAACCAAAGAGACCAAGGATCTGTACTCAGAAAACTATAAAATACTCATGAAGGAAATTGAGGAAGACACAAAGAAATGGAAAAACGTTCCATGCTCATGGATTGGAAGAACACATATTGTGAAGATGTCAATGCTACCTAGAGCAATCTACACATTCAATGCAATCCCCATCAAAATACCATCCACTTTTTTCAAAGAAACGGAACAAATAATCCTAAAATTTGTATGGAACCTGAAGAGACCCCGAATAACCAGAGGAATGTTGAAAAAGAAAGGCAAAGCTGGCAGCATCACAATTCCAGACTTGCAGCTCTATTACAAAGCTGTCATCATCAAGACAGTATGATACTGGCACAAAAACAGACACATAGATCAATGGAACAGAATCGAGAGCCCAGAAATATACAGTCAACTCTATGGTCAACTCATCTTTGACAAAGCAGGAAAGAATGTCCAATGGAAAAAAGACAGTCTCTTCAACAAATGGTGTTGGGAAAATTGGACAGCCACATGCAGAAGAATGAAACTGGACCATTTCCTTACACCACACACAAAAATAGACTCCAAATGGTTGAAAGACCTAAACGTGAGACAGGAGTCCATCAAAATCCTAAAGGAGAACACAGACAGCAACCTCTTCGACCTCAGTTGCAGCAACTTCTTCCTAGAAACATCACCAAAGGCAAGGGATGCAAGGGCAAAAATGAACTATTGGGACTTCATCAAGATAAAAACTTTTGCACAGAAAAAGAAACAGTCCACAAAACCAAAAGACAACCAACAGAATGGGAGAAAATATTTGCAAATGACCTATCAGATAAAGGGCTAGTATCTAAAATGTATAAAGAACTTCTCAAACTCAACACCCAAAGAACAAATAATCCAATCAAGAAATGGGCAGAAGACATGAACAGACATTTTTCCAAAGAAGACATCCAAATGGCCAATAGACACATGAAAAAGTGCTCAACATCTCTCGGCATCAGGGAAATCCAAATCAAAACCTCAATGAGACACCAACTCACACCAGTCAGAATGGCTAAAATTAACAAGTCAGGAAACGACAGATGTTGGTGGGGATGCGGAGAAAGGGGAACACTCCTACGTTGTTGTTGGGAATGCAAGCTGGTGCAACCACCCTGGAAAACAGTATGGAGGTTCCTCAAAAAGTTGAAAATAGAGCTACCCTTCGAGCCAGCAATTGCACTACTGGGTATTTACCCAAAAGATACAAATGTAGGGATCCGAAGGGGTACGTTCACCCCAACGTTTATAGCATCAATGTCTACAAGATCCAAACTGTGGAAAGAGCCAAGATGTCCATCGACAGTTGAATGGATAAAGAAGATGTGGTATATATACACAATGGAATATTATGCAGCCATCAAAAGGAATGAGATCTTGCCATTTGCAACGACGTGGATGGAACTGGAGGGTGTTATGCTGAGTGAAATAAGTCAATCAGAGAAAGACATGTATCATATGACCTCACTGATATGAGGAATTCTTAATCTCAGGAAACAAACTGAGTGTTGCTGGAGTGGTGGCGGGTGGGAGGGATGGGGTGGCTGGGTGATAGACATTGGGGAGGGTATGTGCTATGGTGAGCGCTGTGAATTGTGCAAGACTGTTGAATCACAGATCTGTACTTCTGAAACAAATAATGCAACATATGTTAAGAAAAAAGAAAAAGAAGAATATAGCAGGAGGGGAAGGATGAAGGGGAGTAAGTCGGAGGGGGAGACGAACCATGAGAGACGATGGACTCTGAAAAACAAACTGAGGGTTCTAGAGGGGAGGACGGTGGGGGGATGGGTTAGCCTGGTGATGGGTATTAAAGAGGGCACATTCTGCATGGAGCACTGGGTGTTATGCACAAACAATGAATCATGGAACACTACATCAAAAACTAATGATGTAATGTATGGTGATTAACATAACAATAAAAAATCTTAAAAAATGTTAATGAATGAATTAAGAAACTGAGGCTGTTTGACATTTCTCAAAATATTTGTTTGGGGTTTGTCATTATTATCTTGTAAATGAATGAATGCTTCTTTGCAAATTCAGTACATAAAAACACTTCAACCTACACCAGTGCTAATGATCTTGAGAAACACTTTGGCTGTTCCTTTCCAAAGTGACCATTAAGAAAAACTGGAGAACAAGAGATGCCTCCATTCCAAAAGGATATCAAATTTAAAAAATATAAAAACACTAAATAACAACAACAACAACAAAATAATTCTATATGAAGGTGTGGTTTTCTAGATTGATATTAGATTAAGCTCTCTGCTATTACCACATCATTTAACAGGAAACATATTATATTCATGAGTATTCCAAGAATGCATCTATATAGGGATTCAACTCTTTTGTTTCCTATCTTTTCTTTGATCTCCTCCAGCATTATGATTTAATTTAATGAAATTTTTATTTGGGGGAGCAGGAGATGTTTTGTATATCAAAACAAGTTTTCTGAATTAACAAAACAGTACTTTTTTATTTTATATTTTGATTTTTATAATTCCACTTCCTAACCTCTTCAAAACTAAGATTTTACTTATAAATAATTCTTTTATATCAACATGGAAGACTTCATACACTGTTTCTTCATTTTGATGGCCAGGATTGTTAAAAAGGGAGATGTACAGCACCCATTTTTATTATGGCCATAAATTTAAATTAGACTTTAGAAAAAAAGGCAAAGAACTCTTAGTGGAAAAACCTGGCCTGGCATCCCAGCCACCTCTGTGGAAATGCTGATTCCATCTCTTAAAGGCATTGAAGAAAGGACTCCTGAGAAGGAAAGAAAGAAAATGAACAAACACATCCCCTAGAGCACATACTTTAGGATGGGGATATGACAAGGGGTAGTTTTTGTCATGTGGAATTAGAAGCCCTGTGGAAATGTCAATATGCTGTTGGATTTGGATGTCAGGAACTCAGGAGATGATTCTCAGTTTAGATATGCAGATTTGCCAACCATTTGACTACAGATAGTAATTAAAGCCATGAGAGTACCTTAGTTTACTATTGGAGAATGGAATGAGATGAAAAGAGAGGCAAACAGAACATTTAAAAATAGGGCAATTTGAAAAATAAATTTGTCAATACAGACTTAAGAGTTATATAAACATTCATACTTAATGCAAAAATATAACTTTAGGAATTTATCCACAAAACTAATCCTTCATTCAGAAATAATCCAATGTTTGAAAAATAATTTAAAAAATCAATTTAAACAAAAATAGAGGAATGGTTACAACTGATATTATATCCATTTAAAAATATAATGTATATATAGTCACTGACTTTTTATAAAAGTGTTTTAGTAACACAGACAACCCTCATAATAGTAAATGAAAAACAGGCTAAGAAATCACTAATGAAATTTGAGCCCAATTAGCTAAAATACATCCACACACATGTGCACACAAAAGAAACTCTTAAAAAGTGTTCCCAGTGTTTCTCTCTCAGAAAAAGATCTTAGTTATATTCTAATCAATTTCAAATTTCCTACAAAAATCCCTATTTTTATTTTGAAAACCAAAATGTTCAATATTTTTATGGCAGTGCCTCTCTTTTTCTATGGTGTTCATTTTGTTTTAATTTGTGATGGGCTCTCCTGGTCTACAAAAATTTGGTTATATACCATAAGCTAACTGATCAGAATACCCCATTTACGTGAATATGGATACTGAAGTATAGAGGGGCATATAATTAAATTAGAACAGTCATCCTCGGAAATTTTACTGGAATAATTCAGAAATGGCATTCTCTTTGACTTGGGATCATTAACTCTAAATGTGATCTAAGTCTCGAGCTGGTGATCATTTTTACTTGAAAAATGAAACCAACATAAACGAATGCAGAGTTTAGAGCTTGTGAAAAAGACCTGTTGTTTGAAGCCCTGAATCCTGCCACGCTGAAATGAGTCACCCTTACCTGTTTCTGTTATGTGGGGTAACAACTGAGGGATAAGGTTGTAAGCTAGTTTGATTTTCTATCATTCACAAATGAAGAGTCAAATGATAATACACCACAACAATCATAATAAAGGTCAAACACTGATGAACCTACCCTAGAGAACCTCTCTCCCCAAGTCTGATCCAATGATCTTAAAGAGAAGACCTGATGGAGAGTAGAAGGCACTGGAGGAGCACAATAGCAGAACTGAAAGGCAGAAAGGGGGTTGGATTGCTCCATTTACACCTTACTTGTTGAGATAATGCCTGATAGCCATATTATCATAAATATTCTCTGTCCACACCACACTTAACCTCAACCTCAAAACAAGAGACTAAAGACACCCAGTGAAGTCAGATCATTAGATGAAAGGAGTAACAAATGGTGTATCCATTTGCCACCTCTGTCTATCCTAGGATTATTCTAAGTAAGGACTAGGAGTGAAAGACTAGACAAGTGATAGGGGATGGATGGCTCTCATTATTTCACTATTTCCTTTTTGTGTGGTAGCCTATTTAGGACTTTTTTTGTTTTAAATGAGTAGGCTAATAACACTCATTTTGGTTAATCCTAATTTGTTTGTACTGAAAGTAGTGGTGATTTTTTTTATAAGTAATTTCCCCCTGATTTCTAGAGCCAACTCTGAAAATATATGGGCAACAGCATTACCATTTAAAAAAAGGCAAAAACAAAATAAAGAAAAAAGTGAAGTAATGAAAGCATATCTGGGGCAGTTACTAGAACCCTGAATTAAGGAGACATATTGTGATTGAACAAAAAGTTAACTTCCTGGCTAAAACAAAAATTGAATAGACTTTTTTCTATTGATGTATGGTCTATTTTCCACATGTGGTTTATGTTTTTATAGACAGGTATTTCTTTTCAAGATTTACTATAATATTTGTGATTTTTCATTATTTTTGAGAGTCCTTATTGTTTACCTAAACTGCATATGGCTTTCACTACCCACCTTGGTGGATTTTTTTAAAGCATTATTAAAAATCTTGGCATTTGATTGTCAATGAAAAATGCAATTAAGAAAGTTACTAAATTGTCTAAAATGTCTAAATTGTCTAAAATGTCTAATATGTTGAAGAGAAAGGCTGTTAGTAATAACCAAATTGTTTAAAAATTCAATTAACAATCAATATACTAGAGATAAGATCACATTGCCATATAGTAACACACTAAGGGGTGACATATGAATTGGATTCAAAACATGTAACTTACAGCCAAACTTCCATATGCAGTTTACTTCACAACTTAACCCACATGGTAATATCAGACAAATTTGAAACCTACACTAGTAATAATGCTGAGTTTAACTGATTTGGTCAACAAGGAATGCATTGATAAATTTTAGGGAAACAATTCTTACAAGTCACTAGTATCTTTACTGAGAAATTTTATTTTGTTTATTTATTTATTTATTTTTTGAGAGCCAAAATTTTCACTTATGTTTTATTGACCAGAACTTGTCACAAGACTGAGAAATGTAGAGAGCTCATTGATAGTCATGAATATCCACAGTCTCTTCCACAGCAGTCAATTTGAGTGCTTTGGAAGGCAACAGCCCTAAACATATCAGTTATAATCTGCTGCCCCCTGAAACTCCCAGTCCCCTGCAATTCCGTAAAATATGCTGTAAAGTATAAACTGTAACATATGCCAAATAGGAAGGACTCAGGATAGTCTCCATTCTATAGTATAGGCCCTAATTTTATGAAAATTAAGAGGTTAAAATTTCTTTTCTCTTGATCCCCTTCACCCATTTCTGCCCACCCCTCTACTCCACTCCCCTCTGGCAACCACCAGTTCTCTGTATCTATGAGTTTTGTTTTGTTCCTTTTTATTTGTTTTTTTTAGATTCCGCATTTAAGTGAAATCGTATGGTATCTGTCTTTTTCTGTTTAACTTATTTCCCTTAGCATAATACCATCAAGGTCTATCCATGTTGTCTCCAATAGCAAGATTTCATTCTATGTATGGCTGAAAAGTATTCTGTTGTATACATACACACCACATCTTCTTTATCCATTCATCCATTGATGGGTACTCTGGTTGTTTCCATATCTTGGCTGTTGTAAATAAAGCTGCAGTAGATATAGAGATGCATACATTTTCCTTCAATTAGTGTTTTCATTTTTGGAGGATAAATACCTGGAAATGGAATTGCTGGAACATATAGCAGTTCTCTTTAATTTTTTGGAGGAACCTCCACATTTTCTACAGTGGCTGCCCCAACTTACATTCTCACCAACAGTGCATGAGGGCTGTTCTTCCCCTCCTGCTATCTTCTCACATCTTTATCAACACTTGTTGTTCCTTCTTTTCTGATAATAGCCATTCAGACAGGTGTGAGGTGATAACTCTTTATGGTTTTGATCTGCATTTCCCTGATGAGGAGTGATGTTGAGTACTTTTTCATATGCTTGTTGGCCATCTTTTCTGAAAAAATGTCTGTTCAGATCCTCTGAGTTTTCTTTTGTGTGTGTGTGTGTGTGTGTGTGTGTGTGTGTGTGTGTGTGTGTTTTGTTTTCAGGGTTGCTACAGGCATTTCTTTTTTTTTTTTTATTATGTTATGTTAATCACCATACATCATTAGTTTTGCTATGATGAGCGCTGTGAATTGTGTAAGACTGTTGAATCACAGACCTGTACGTCTGAAACAAATAATATATTATATGTTAAAAAAAAGGAAGAAGAAGATAGCAGGAGGGGAAGAATGAAGGCAGGGAAATCGTAGGGGGAGATGAACCATGAGAGACTATGGACTCTGAAACACAAACTGAGGGTTCTAGAGGGGAGGGGGATGGGAGAATGGGTTAGCCTGGTGATGGGTATTAAAGAGGGCACGTACTGAATGGAACACTGGGTGTTATATGCAAACAACGAATCATGGAACTTTACTGAGAAATTTTAAAATCAAATGAACATAAAAGGTTGTTTCTTCTAGGTCTACTTTCTAATAGCGAATGCACTTTGAAAAACAAATAACCAAAGCCCTTTTACTCTGTTTAAATTGTGGGTGTTTACTATTCAAAAGTAGAGAGATTTCATTTATTTTTCAGTCCAGGAAAAAGAATCACACCCTGGCTGTCAATCATCAAAATTTATTCAGTTTTCAAAACACTGAAAAACAAATTCAGGCTCTTGGTGAATTAAGTTTGGCATATACAGTATAAATACTCTGTGGCCAACAAGAGTGTTTATAAAGTAGTGGAAAGCTTAAAGAGCATAGTAGTACTAGTTTAGAATTCTAAATGAAAATTTAGCAAATCCAGTGATTTCAAGACATGGGCAACATGTTCCCAGGAACATATTTTTAAGATAATTAGATGCCAATTACTAGTTACTTTATTAAATAAGAAGTAATTTTCTATCAATGCTAGTGGATGAGATTTAAACATGGGAATTTTGCTGAGAGTAAAAAAAATCAGTAGCAGACACCCTCTTTGCATTTTTCCTTTTCCATATAAAAATGTCTTAAGTAGATAGTAAGTTATAAAGGTTAGACCCTTACCTACCTTTCTTTCATAATGACCTTAAAAGAGTAAGCAGATTTTATTCATGTTATTTCAAATACATTGTTATGAAGAATGCGATTTACCTTACAGTTGGTACATTAATGGTTCTGGTTCCATTCACTTAGCTGTAATTAGGTTCAAAATGGTTCCCTGTCATTGCCTGGTCAACTATTTCAGTGAGCATATGTGATGTAAAGGAGTGAGGAATTAGAATTAGATGGACAGAGTGTTACTCTGGATAATCCAGGAAAAATCAGTCTTCGTAAAACTTCAGTTGACTCATTTAAAAACTGGATTTAATAATACCAACTATGCCTGATTGTTGAGAGGATAAAGGAATATATCAGAGTTAAATACCTTCATCATGCTGGACACATAGACCTCAATGAAGGCAATTCTCCTTTGTATTTGAAATGCCATTTCCTCTGCCATCCACCTATGTTCCATCAACTGGAATTAATCACTTCTTATTCAACACTACTGCTGTGGCACTGCATTATATCTAAAAATATATCTTGACCATCATTTGGAGCTTTCCCACCTATCATAGAAACTATAAAATTGTGAAGTTTTACACTAACCTTAAGAGATGAGAATAATAGTGTTAAAATTATAAAGCAAAACCCAAGATTAAAGTTAGAAGATAAAAATTTTAAAAATCAGAAGAGTAGAAAAATATTAAAGCTTAAGTATGAAAGTATGTAATTATGGCAAAGCCAAAATTATAATATGGCAAAAATTTATGACTACTGAGTTTGTGACTGTAAAGGAGCCTAAATAAAAGGGATAAGACAAGAAATAACAGGGGCGCCTGGTTGGCTCAGTCAGTTAAGTGTCTGTCTTTGGCTCAGGTCATGATCCCAGGGTCCTGGGATTGAGCCCCACATCAGGCTCCCTGCTCAGTGGGAAGCCTGCTTTTCCCTCTTCCACTCCCCCTGCTTGTGTTCCGTCTCTTGCTGTCTCTCTCTCTGTCAAATAAATAAATAATATCTTAAAAAAAAGACAAGAAATAACATAGTTTTTAAAAGTTGCAACAAGAGGATGGGTTAGCTTGGTGATGGGTATTAAAGAGGGCACGTACTGAATGGAGCACTGGGTGTTATGCACAAACAATGAATCATGGAACACTACATCAAAAACAAATGATGTAATGTATGGTGATTAACATAACAATAAAAAATTTTAAAAAACCTAATGATGTAATGTATGGTGATTAACATAATAAAATAAAAAATAAGTAAAAAAAAGTTGCAACAAGAAATAACAGTTTTTAAAAGTTGCAACTTTTGGGGGGGCGCCTGGGTGGCTCAGTCGCTTAAGCGGTTGCCTTCGGCTCAGGTCATGTTCCCAGGGTCCTGGGATTAAGCCCCGTGTCCGGCTCCCTGCTCTGCAGGAAGCCTGCTTCTCCCCCTCCCACACCTCCTACTTGTGTTCCCTCTCTCGCTGTGTCTCTCTCTGTCAAATAAATAAATAAAATCTTTTAAAAAAAAGTTGCAACTTTTAAAGAGCTTTAGGAATAAAGTAAAATAGATAATTTCTAAATCTAAAGAATGAATATTAAAAGAAATAAAAATTAAGACCAATAGCTTAAGAAGCTAAAATAGTATCTTTACTATTAGAAGATATTACAAGGTTAAAGGTGTATAAGACAAAATAAAATAATTATTTCAAGTCAAAATGATAAAAGTGAGAATATGAATATGTAATTTTAAAATGATATAGTTTAAAAGCCAAAACCAGAAAGCCTAAATTATGAGAAAGATAGCCCAAAGAAGAAAACAGTTAAAAATACCATCATTCAATATTTTGCAGTATACCAAAACATTGCATAATATATGTATGAACAACACACACACACAAATAGAGCAAACCACCAGGAATAGACTGTAGAAAAACAGAACATTTTGCCCTGTGCTCCAGACTATAAGTTCAATTTCAAACAGTTGGCAAGGGAAAGACAACTTGAAAACCTCTCCTAAATATTTTGCCTCATGATTTCTTTATCTTCTGCAAAGTAAAATAGTCAGCAAAGCAAGGTAGGGACCTTGGATGTTCTGAATGTAGAACTATGTATGGAGATTGTATTTGTGGGTGGACACTGCACGAATGCAGAAAATATGGAGAGGTGAAGGGAGTAGACAAAGTCTTGAGTGGCAGGTTCTTTGTACACAATAGTAAATGAGAAGATGTGAAGAGCATGCATGTGAGAGGGAACAAAGGAAGAGAGAAAGTATCTATGAAAATCATGTCAGGGGTCTATGGACTGCATCTCATTTCATGTCTTTCTTGAGGAACAAATGAATTTTGGAATTTTTAAATTTTATTTTATAATTTTTTGGAGTGAGGATGCTATCTGGATAATGGTTCCTCAATGTGATGCCAATCTGTAAAATCTTGGTTATAGTTCCAGTGTTATTTCCATTAACCACACAGACAAAGGGTTGGTTAGAATGTTGTTTCTGAAACATTCCTCTAGGCAAGTCCTGAAGTGTTATCTATCTTTGAACCCCTATACATAGCACAACACCTTTCTTCTTAAGATTTATTTATTTGAGAGAAAGAGAGCATGAGTGGGGGGGGGGCAGAGGGTCAGAGGGAGAGGATCTCAAGCAGACCCCGCTGAGCATGGAGCCCCACAGGGGGCTTGATCTTATGACCCCAAGATCTCACCTGAGCCGAAATCAAGAGTGGGAGGCTTAACCAACTGAGCCATCCAGGCACCCCCATAGCACAACATCTTTACTGTGATAAAGGCTCAATGAAACCATCTTAAACTGGTGCTGGAAAACTATTTTTGAATTCCAGGACTTCTTTATACAAACACATTCTAAAATGGAATTTATCCATTGATTATGATTATCAAGCAACCATCCACTCATAATTCTCACTTCCAAAAGGTAGTCATTAGTTTTAGAGCCACTAATAACATGAGAGAAAGACTGTTAAGGACTTTAGCATTGCATCACTATTTAAATTATGTGCAAACATTTCTGAATCAACATTTTTCCTCTGCATAAAAAATAAGTCTCTCAAAGTATATTTTGCACACAAAATGAAATGGAAAATATAAAAAGTATTATGAGACAATTTAGAAGAAAAATATATTACTATATTCAAGGACACCATAAATGAAAACTTATTATATTCTAACTTACAATGTGTTCTACTGAAAAAAAATTAAAACACACAAAGTTTGGAAACTTTCTCCAAGATAATTTGCCTTTTACTAATCTTTGCTCCATTGTTTACTTGAATTAATAGCAGGAATCCAATACTTAGAGTCTATGGGTTTTTTTCTGTGTAATTCTTTCGATTTTACTCAAGTGAATATTAAGTCTTGCTCAGACTCTGGCCCCTGATGGCACCCTTTCTGTCAGGATCCTCATTTATCCCCTTCCTCTTAGAATGTTTCTATTTTTACCAGCTTCCCTACTCCTTTCTTCTTATCAACTCTTAAGCATGATGAAAACAAAAAGACAAACATGATCAAATCTCTTCCATTTTAAGAAAAGAAAAACCTTCCTGCCTCAACTCCACCTTTCCCTCCAACTACCCATCCTGCTCAAGGCTAAACTTCTCAAGAATTTTATATAGACTAATATCCTCTATATTTTCACTTACCTCATTACGTAAGTCCTTTCCAATATGATTTCCACCCATATGACTCCACTGAAACTATTATTAAAAGTTGCTAATTATGCCTAATGGATTATTTTCTATCTTTGTTGTTGTTGTTGTTGTTGTTGTTGTTGTTGTTGAAACCCATGACAACATTTGACACATGTTGTTGATCACAACTTTCTTGAAAAATACTTTCTTGGGGCACCTGGGTGGCTCAGTCAGTTAGGCATCAGCTCAGGTCATGATCTCTGGGTCCTGGGATCAAGACCCACATCAGGCTCCCTGCTCAGGGGGAGTCTGCTTCTTCCTCTCCCTCTGCTGCTCCCCCTGCTTGTGCTCTCTCCCTCACCCTCTCTCTCAAATAAATAAGTAAAAATAAAATATAAAATAAAATAAAATCTTAAAAAAATACTTTCTTCCACCCCCACCTCACTTGGCTTTCATGATCACTAGAAACCCCTGGATTTCATTCTATCTCTCTGGCAAATTCTTGGTCAGTCTCTCCTGTTCTTTATCTATTCACACTCTGAATGTTGTAATTATTATGGCTTATTTCTTCTCCTTTCACTCTATACTATCTTCTGTGTCCATCACAGAGACTCCCATGGCTTCAATTATTATCTATATGGAAAGAATGTATAATTCTCTGACTACAATATTATATGCCTAGCTTCTTTCTCGACATTTGGTTCAAATGGATTTTCCCCAGGTACATTAAGATCAATATGCTCAAAATGAAGCTCATCATTCCAATTCTACCTCCCCCTCCAAAATACTAGTCCATTAATGTTTTCACTTCAATAAATGGTACCAGCCAGAAACTGGGCATCATCCTTACACTTTAGGTTTCCTTTTGGGAAGAGTATTGTTATTATTTTACAAGATATCTTTATGGTCTAACTGAATGTTAAAAGATTACTCCAAATTACAATCTAGAAATAAGAGGCAGAACAAAGGAAGGATGGAATTGCTTGCATAAAAACATTGAGAAGAATTAGTTTTAAATTATTATTTTCTTTTAAGAAGGCAATGTATAGTGGGTGAAAGAAAGGTTATATTAAGAAGGAAAAAAGTAAGGCTGAATTACATGATTTAGGGACATGGTCTGTGGGATAATGACAACCAGAGATAAACTCGTAATGGCACAGAAGACTAAGGAAGTCTTAAGACAAAGGATGACTAATACTTTAAATGTGACGCATTTCTGTTACATTCTTCTGTGACTCCCCATTTTGAATAAAAGTCTGATAATGCTTTATTATATCACTAGCTACTAGAAATAAAGAAATGAGTTTTATGACATATTTGAGGCAAGGTGGGACAGAAAGTCACAGGACATGTATCATATAATAACCACTGAGAATTCAGAAGAGACAGGATGTATCAGATCATTAAGAGACATACTTACATATGAGTCTTGCAAGATACTGTAAGCAGAAACAGGGAACTAGATTTGTCAGTTTTGGGAAATGGGACTTACAGTCAGTTATTTTAATAGTTCAGTGGTGAAGGCAACTTCAGAGGGTTTTAAGATTTAGGAGTACATGGGCTTCTGATCCTTGGATTATACAATGAACTATTAAACCTATTTCCCAAGTATCTCCTTAAAATATCTATTTTATTCCATTTCCATTCCCACTATCAATACTGAAATCTTCTCTGAACTTTTCTTGCCCTTTACACTTTTTCTCCCTTCTAATCCATCTTCACTTCACGTCACACAACTTCCCTTTGTAATGCTAACCAGAGTGAACACTCTAAAAATATTATCTGAAATTTTCAGTCTTTTAAATTAAGGCAAAAATAATATTCATGTAGTTTATGACACATTTGAACTTACTTCTACCATATTATTAAGGTTTTATGTTTCTTATCTTATTCTTTGCTTATTTTTTTCTCTTTATTAACAAACAGATTGATTTAAAAAATGTTCTTATATTTTTACTTCAATCTTATAGTTCTACTATTTTAGGGGTAGTCCTCACATTTTAGTATGCATGTCCAAATTTTCTTTTCTTTTAATTTCCTAGTTAATTTGTGTCTTTACCTAAGTCTGCAAAACTATGAAAGAATAAATTTGTTGTTTTAAGCCACTTACTTTGTGGTACTTTGTTACAACAATCCTAGGACACTCATGCACACCATTTTCTTATAAAACTCAGGTTGTTCTTTCTTTTGCTTAAAAAATCTGCACCCAGAACTTTTTAACCTAGTTAACTACATCTTTGAAATTTTATTTCAGCTAAATATTACTTTCTCCCTGCCTTCCTTCACCAAGTAAGATTATGTTATATATTCTCATTGAGGCCTGCATTTTTTATATATAGCATTTCCCACAAATGTAATAAAGCTTTAACATAATTATTGTTTATCGTTTGTCTCCTCCACTAGAATAAAGCTCCAGGAGTGCACAGATACATGTTCACCACTACCCCTCAACATCTAAGACTGTACCTAGTCCATGGTAGATTTTAAATAAATATATGTTGAATTAAGTAATTAAAACACTGATAGGAAGGCTAAATTTCAGAATACTGACATTCCTAATTTTGAGAATATATCCACTCAGGTCTAACAAGCTGAGATATTTTTAACTTTAGAAGACCCCCAAATGCTAAATACACATACTATTGTAGGTTTAATTTAAAAAAAATTCTTATTATAGTGGGGCACCTGGGTGGCTCAGATGGTTAAGCATCTGCCTTCGGCTCAGGTCATGATCCCAGGGTCCTGGGATTGAGCCCCACATTGGGCTCCTGGCTCAGCGGGGAGCCTGCTTCTCTCTCTGCCTCTCTCCCTGCTCATGCTCTCTCTCTCTATCTCTGTGTCTCAAATGAATAAATAAAGTCTTTAAAAAAAGTGTTTTAAAAAAAAATTCTTATTATAGGGGCTCCTGGGTGGTTCAGTCAGTTGAGCGTTAGCTCAGGTCATGATCTCAGGGTCATGGGATCCAGCCCCGCATTGGGCTCTGCGTTCAGCACAGAGTCAGCTTGAGATTCTCTCTCTCCCTCTGTTCCTCCTCCTGCTGACTCTCTCTCTCTCTAAATAAATAAAATCTCTTACAAAAATCTTATTACAGTACTTTCTTTGAAAGGCTTTAATTATAGTTTCTAATAATGTCAGCCATCCAGTAGAGCAAAAGTCACATCATAAACAACAATTAATATCACTGCTCAAGTCTATTTCCTTCATTGACAGAAATCTCATTTTTGTCCAACTTCAACCTGAGTGTTTCTTCTGACATTTGCCTAAAGCTATTCTTTATATGTATAAACACAGAAGACAGAATTTCCTCAAGTAATAGTGAAGAAAGGCAAGTGTTAGCATGTCAAGACAATAATCACATTAGGTATCAAAAGGTCTCCCTGGTTCTAGGAAAATGGCCTGGAGATAGTTGCTAACAACCAGGAAGCACAGAGAATGTCATAAACTGAAAGCACGATTCTGAATGAGCATAGCAATGATTCCATAGAATGGGGTTGGGGAGAAAATCACAGAAATATTTATGAGCCAGAGCACTCACAAGCAGAGAAAACTTGGTCAGATGAACAAAAACAATGGCACCTTCTGGTTTACAAACAGAATTTTGGAAAAGACGTGTTCTGTCACTGCTGCAAAATTGCCTTTGCAGTGAGGATTCATTATTTTTGGTGATCCTTACTGCTTAATGGAGACAGATTACCACAACTCTATCCAAGCATAGCTTTTCTTTGATGCTAAGTATTTAAAGCTCTGATCCTCCAAATGAGAAGGAATACACAGATAAATAAATCATTGACAAAATAATAAGAGTTTTAAAGTAGAATAGGTGATAATAAAAAGTTTATCTTTCAAAATGTAAAATCAGTAGGCCATAAAGACTTTTTGGTGGCCATAGACATGAGGAATATCTCCTTAAATTTGAAATGCTTCCATTTAATATGCAACAATAAATCATTTCCATAATTTCTTTTATCTCGCAGTAAACACATGCTCTTAAGACCTCCATCAGCTAAAATAAGCACATCTTTCCTCTCCTGCCACACCAGATCTTGTAAGGACCCATGTGAAATGGCAATGTTGAGCTCTTCAGTGGATGAGGTGTTCCATACAGATATGGGTATTGCTTTTACTCATAATCTAAACCATGTTTTTCAAGACTTTTAAAATAAGTACACTTTCATTGAATGTTTTAGTTACTTTTCAGTGGGTGGTTAAAAATATGTAACTCTATGGGGCTCCTGGGTGGCTCAGTCATTACGTGTCTGCCTTCAGCTCAGGTCATGATCCCAGGATCCTAGGATCAAGCCCCTCATTGGGCTCCCTGCTCAGTGGGAAGCCGGCTTCTCCCTGTCCCTCCGCTATTCCCCCTGCTTGTGCTCTCTCCCTAATATAAATAAAATCTTTAAAAAATATGTAAATCTAGGAAAATGAGTTATTCTTAACTTTTTAATTTTCTAAGAAATTGAGGATATATCTTGTCATACATCAAAATTTTTATATTTTTACTTTTAGACTATATTTTTAGAGTTACTTGTAATTAAAGTAATTGAGTTTCTGAAAAGGCATTAAAACAAAAAGACCTATTATGAGTTAAAGGCATGGAATTTAGTAAATGTGAATTTGTGATGATTACTTTAGTTAAAAGTATATAGCACCAATAAGATATTCTCTATATTAAAATATCACAAATGCAGGAAAAAAGCATTCTCCTCATAAATAGTTGCCACTGTCTCTGACTGAAAATTGGCTGAGCCACTTTCCTGATAGCTGGGCTTGCTCTTGTTGCTCATTCTCAGTTGGGAATCACATAACCTAGGCTAGACTATGCCTCCAGCCTCAGGTTTTAGGTCAGACATGTAGCTCTCTCTCAAGTATATCTCATCTCCTTGGACCACAGAACTATCTGCAATATTCTTCTCTTGAAGGGAGACATGCAAGAGAGCCAGCCCATTCATGCAATTGTTTTCTGTGGCTTTGCTCATGTCACATTCACCAATATCCACAAGCCCAAAAAGCAATAAAAGTATATAGCCCACCTTCTGTAAAAGGACTTGCAAAATTACATTACAAAGGGTATGAATACAAAGAATGGTGAATAATTATGATACAGTAATTCAATCTGCCATAGGCATATTTTTAATTTTATAGATAATTTGATTCTCAATTGTCCTTTAGTAATAGAAATGGTTGAGTAATTAGTGTGTTGGTTAAGACTGAAAATTGGCTACATATCCTCCTTAATTTGTTCTACTTTTATTGTTTTTCTAAATAAGATCATTGTTATAGATATGCATCATGGGCATGCAAAGTAGAAAATGTAATATCAGAAAGTATAGTAATTATAATACTTTATAATTAATAAAATAGCAGTTAGATAAGAATGATTTTAGTGTTCCTGAATGCATGGGAATACTGAAAACTAAGGTTTGGCTTTACACAGAAAATCAAATTAAAAGATCTACACTGCCTAAGGAAAACTACAGTTCTTATAACTCAAGGGTTGAAAGATTTATGTCCCCATGGACCAAGCTTTCAGCAGATCAACTAATAGAGCAAGCTCTTCTCTTCTGCTGCCATGTGCAGGAAGAAAAATGTGTCGATTATGCTATCTCAGAATACTGTATACACAAAGTCAACTTTATGGGCTGATCTAACCTACAGTGTAGGACTCAGAAATTGGGAACCAGAAAATAATCAGTCTCTGTCCACTTGGCAGGATGAACTATCATGAAGGCCAGTGGTTGGCAGGCAGGATCTGGAGCCCCAAGTGGCTCTGGCTCTACAGCTTCTGATGGAAGGAATGAAGCTCCTAAAACTCAGTAAAGTCTGAGAATCAAATTACTATGTAACAAATGCTCTAAAATTTACAAAAAGCTTAGACAAATGTAATCCTCCCCTTCTAGGTAAGGAAATGAACACCATTAATATGTTTAGGTTTTACAATACTGCAAAGAAAGGAAATGCCATTATATCATCAAATCAGCCATAATGGGTTTTCTTTCAGCACAGGGCTTTTGGCTTCCTCCCCTACAGAATGACTTTTCTATGTGGAGCCTCTGTTAGGTTAACAGCAGAATTCTTGTGTAGTAAAGCAATAAATCAGCCCCTTATTATTATCTGGCTTCCTTTAATTTCATGATTTTTTGAATGTACGAAATGTATCATTTTGGGAATAATTTCTATGTATTCAAAAGACCTATCAATTCTAAAATGCATGGTTAGGTAAAATAATACCTCATTTCCAATTTGACATGATAACTTTGCAGATGTATCATTGTGCCTTAATACTGACAGTGACCTTGGAGACGCTAAGTCCAACTATACCCTGTGGCCGGAATCTCTTCTAAAATATCTCTGAAAGAATGTCATTCACATTCTGATAGAGCACTTTTAGTAAATGAGACTCTTACTAAGAGACAGAACAAAATGTGGCAAGAAGTCTAACAATATCTGTGAAATTGCCCACTGGTCATTTATTCAGGTCCATAAAATAAGCTGTAAAACAAAACAAAAAAGAAAGGAAAAATAGGAATGAATAGATAAAAATTTTAAACTGTTGAATAAGAAATTTAAGGTATTTTCATTCCAATTTTTTAATATTTTAATCTAATTTCATTGTATATTTGTATCTTCTCCTCCAGATTGTAATTTTGAAGAAAGGAGAGAAGATGTGAGAAATGAATAGTCAGCTAAATTTATGGTGCTGAAGAAAGAATTTGGTTTTCTGGAACACAGCCTGTGATAGCAGAACAACGCCTGGCAAGAAATAGGTTATGTTTGGCTAGAGAGTCACTGGCACTATCAAGAAGTATTAAACTATATTTGAGAGAGGAGCAAGAACCAAGCAAAACTACAAACCAGGTGGAAGAGAGAGAGCAGCAGGACAATGGAAATATGGTCTACGGTTCAAGAGAATTAACACAGAATTTTGTGTCTCTTTTTCAGGTCATAAAACTCATATTACTAGTCTTCATATTTCACTCAAATCAAGAAATCAGGAAAATTTCTCAAGCTTTACAGGTGGACATAGTTGCTACTTTTTTCTTTTTTTAAATGGGACCACAATTTTTTAATTGATATAATTCACATACAGTGTTATATTAGTTTCAGCTGTACAATAATTCAACAGTTCTATACATTACTCAGTGCTGATAATGATAATTGTACTCTTAATCCTCTTTATCTACTTCATTCCTCCCTCTATGCACTTCTCCTCAGACAACCACCATATTGTTCTCTGTATTTAAGAGTCTATTCCTTTGTCTGTCTTTTCTTACTCTGTTCATTTGTTTTGTTTCTTAAATTCCACATGAGTGAAATTATGTGGTATTTGTTTTACTCAGTCTTTTTTTGTTTTGTTTTTTATTTTATGTTATGTTAATCACCATACATTACATAATTAGCTTTTGATGTAGTGTTCCATGATTCATTGTTTGCGTATAATACCCAGTGCTCCATCCAGTACGTGCCCTCTTTAATACCCATCACCAGGCTAACCCATCACTCCACCCCTCCTCTCTAGAACCCTCAGTTTGTTTCTCAGAGTCCACAGTCTCTCATGGTTCGTCACCCCCTCTGATTTCCCCCTCTTCATTCTTCCCTTCCTGCTATCTTCTTCTTCTTCTTCTTCTTTTTTTTTTAACATATAATGTATTATTTGTTTCAGAGGTACAGGTCTGTGATTCAACAGTCTTACATAATTCACAATGCTCACCATAGCACATACCCTTGCCAATGTCTATCACCCAGCCACAGGTTTTAATTTGGATTTCCCTGATGCTGAGTGATCTTGAGCACCTTTTCGTGTGTCTGTTGGCCATTTGGATGTCTTCTTTGGAAAAATGTCTGTTCATGTCTTCTGCCCATTTCTTGATTGGATCATTTGTTCTTTGTGTGTTGAGTTTAAGAAGGTCTTTATAGATTTTGGATACTAGCCCTTTATCTGGTATGTCATTTACAAATATCTTCTCCCATTCTGTCGGTTGTCTTTTGATTTTGTTGACTGTTTCTTTTGTTGTGCAAAAGCTTTTTATCATGATGAAGTCCCAATAGTTCATTTTTGCCCTTGCTTCCCTTGCCTTTGGCGATGTTTCTAGGAAGAAGTTGCTGCAGCTGAGGTCGAAGAGGTTGCTGCCTGTGTTCTTCTTTAGGATGTTGATGGACTCCTGTCTCACATTGAGGTCTTTCAACCATTTGGAGTCTATTTTTGTGTGTGGTGTAAGGAAATGATCCCATTTCATTCTTCTGCATGTGGCTGTCCAATTTTCCCAACACCATTTGTTGAAGAGACTGTCTTTTTTCCACTGGACATTCTTTCCTGCCTTGTTGAAGATTAGTTGACCATAGAGTTGAGGGTCTATTTCTGGGCTCTCGATTCTGTTCCATTGATCTATGTGTCTGTTTTTGTGCCAGTATCATACTGTCTTGAAGATGACAGCTTTGTAATAGAGCTTGAGGTTGGGATTGTGATACCTCCAGCTTTGCTTTTCTTTGTCAATATTCCTCTGGCTATTCGGGGTCTTTTCTGGTTCCATACCAATTTCAGGGTATTTGTCCCATTTCTTTGAAAAAAGTGGATGGTATTTTGATAGGGATTGCATTGAAAGTGTAGATTGCTCTAGGTAGCATTGACATCTTCACAATATTTGTTCTTCCAATCATGAGCATGGAATGTTTTTCCATTTCGTTGTGTCTTTCTCAATTTCTTTCATGAGTATTTTATGGTTTTCTGAGTATAGATTCTTTGCTTCTTTGGTTAGATTTATTCTTAGGTATCTTAGGGTTTTGGGTGCAATTGTAAATGAGATCGAATCCTTAATTTCTCTTTCTTCTGTCTTGTTGGTGTATAGGAATGCCACTGATTTCTGTGCATTGATTTTATATCCTGCCACTTTACTGAATTCCTATATGAGTCCTAACAGTTTTGGGTGGAGTCTTTTGGGTGTTCCACATAAAGTATCATATCATCTGCAAAGAGTGAGAGTTTGACTTCTTCTTTGCCAATTCAGATGCCTTTTATTTCTTTTTGTTGTCTAATTGCTGTGGCTAGGACTTCTAATACTATGTTGAATAGCAGTGGTGATAGTGATCATCCCTGCCATGTTCCTGACCTTAGGAGGAAAGCTCTCAGTTTTTCCCCATTGAGAATGATATTCGCTGTAGGTTTTTCATAGATGGCTTTTATGATATTGAGGTATGTACCCTCTATATCCCTATATTCTGAAGAGTTTTGATCAAGATAGGGTGCCATACTTTGTCAAATGCTTTTTATGCATCTATTGAGAGGATCATATGGTGCTTGTTCTTTCTTTTGTTAATATATTGCATCACGTTGATTGATTTGTGGATGTTGAACCAACCTTGCAGCCCAGGGATAAATCCCACTTGGTCGTGGTGAATAATCCTTTTCATGTACTGTTGGATCCTACTGGCTAATATTTTGGTGAGAATTTTTGCATCCATGTTCATCAAGGATATTGGTCTGCAGTTCTCCTTTTTGATGGGGTCTTTGGTTTGGGGATCAAGGTAATGGTGGACTCATAAAATGAGTTTGGAAGTTTTCCTTCCATTTCTATTTTTTGGAACAGTTTCAGGAGAATAGGTATTAATTCTTCTTTAAATGTTTGGTAGAATTCCCCTGGGAAGCTATCTGGCCCTGGGCTTTTGTTAGTTGGAAGTTTTTGATGACTGCTTCAATTTACTTAGTGATTATAGGTCTGTTCAGGTTTTCTATTTCTTCCTGGTTCAGTTTTGGTAGTGGATACATCTCTAGGAATGCATCCATTTCTTCCAGGTTATCTAATTTGCTGGCATAGAGTTGCTCAAAATATGTTCTTATAATTGTTTGTATTTCTTTGGTGTTTGTTGTGATCTCTCCTCTTTCATTCATGATTTTATTTATTTGGGTCATTTCTCTTTTCTTTTTGATAAGTCTGGCTAGGGGTTTATCAATCTTGTTAATTCTTTCAAAGAACCAGCTCCTAGTTTCGTTGATCGTTCTACTGTTCTTTTGGTGTCTATTTCATTGATTTCTGCTCTGATCTTTATTATTTCTCTTCTCCTGCTGGGTTTAGGCTTTATTTGCTGTTCTTTCCCCAGCTCCTTTAGGTGTAGGGTTAGGTTCTGAAAGTAAAACTTACGAGTCTCAGAGACAAAGAGAAAATCCTGAGGGCAGCTCGGGAGAAGTGATCTGTAACCTACAATGGCAGAAACATTAGATTGTTAACAGACCTATCCACAGAGACCTGGCAGGCCAGAAAGGACTGGTATGATATACTCAGAGCACTAAATGAGAAAAATATGCAGCCAAGAATACTATATCCAGCAAGGCTGTCATTGAAAATAGAAGGAGAGATAAAAAGCTTCCAGGACAAACAAAAACTAAAGGAATTTGCAAACACAAAACCAGCCCTCCAAGAAATACTGAAAGGGGTCCTCTAAGCAAAGAGAGAGCCTAAAAGTAACATAGACCAGAAAGGAACACAGACAATATCCAGTAACAGTCACCTTACAGGCAATACAATGGCACTAAATACATATCTTTCAATAGTTCCCTGAATGTAAATGGGCTAAATGCCCTAATCAAAAGACACAGGCTATCAGATTGGATTAAAAAACAAGACCCATCGATATGCTGTCTGCAAGAGATTCATTTTAAACCCAAAGACACGCCCAGATTGAAAGTAAGGGTGTGGCAAACAATCTACCATGCTAATGGACACCAAAAGAAAGCTGAGGTGGCAATGCTTATATCAGACAAATTAGATTTTAAACCAAAGACTATAATAAGAGACAAGGAAGGACACTATATCCTACTTAAAGGATCTATCCAACAAGAAGATCTAACAATTGTAAATATCTATGCCCCGAACATGGGAGCAGCCAATTATATAAGCCAATTAATAACAAAAGCAAAGAAACACATCGACAACAGTACAGTAATAGTGGGGGACTTTAACACTCCCCTCACTGAAATGGACAGATATCTAAGCAAAAGATCAACAAGGAAATAAAGACTTTAAATGACACACTGGACCAAATGGACTTCACAAACATATTAGAACATTCCATCCCAAAGCAATGAATACACATTCTTCTCTAGTGCCCATGGGACATTCTCCAGAATAGATCACATCCTAGGTCACAAATCAGGTCTCAACCGGTACCAAAAGATTGGGATCATTCCCTGCATATTTTCAGACCACAATGCTTTGAAACTAGAACTCAATCACAAGAGGAAAGTCAGAAAGAATGAAAACACAACTGTTCAAAATCTTTGGAATGCAGCAAAGGCAATCCTGAGAGGAAAGTATATAGCAATACAAGCCTTTCTCAAGAAACAAGAAAGGTCTCAAATACACAATTTCTTAGTCTTTCTTGTAGCCTCTATGTCCATCCATGTTGGTGCAAATGGCAAGATTTCATTCTTTTTTTTTTTTTATAGCTGAGTAATTTCCCATTGTGTATATATAACACATCTTTATTTATTCATCTATTGAAGAATACTTGTGTTGCTTCCATAATTTGGCTATTGTAAATAATGCTCCAGTAACATAGGGGTACATGTATATTTTTGAATTAGTATTTTCATTTTGCTTTGGGTAAATATCCAGTAGTGAAATTACTGGATCATATGGTAATTCTATTTTTAATTTTTTGAGGGACTCCATACTGTTTTCCACAGTGACTGTACCAATTTGTATTCCCACTAATAGTGCAAAAGTTTCCTTTTCTTGCCAATACTTATTTTGATTCTAGCTATTCTGACAGGTGGAGGTGATATCTCATTGCAGTTTCAATTTGCACTTCCCTGATGATTAGTGGTGTTGAGCATCTTTTTATGTCTCTGTTGCCATCAATATGTTTTCTTTGGAAAATGTCTATTCAGGTCTTCTGCCCATTTTTAAATTGGATTATTTGTTTCCGGGAGGTTGAACTGTATAAATTCTTTATTTATTTTGGATATTAACCCCTTATTGGATATATCATATGCAAATATCTTTTCCCATTTTGTAGGTTGCCTTTTTTCATTTTATTCATAGTTTCCTTCACTGTGCAAAAACTTTTTATTTTGTATAGTCCCAATAGTTTAATTTTGCTTTTGTTTCCCTTGCCTTAGGAGACAGATCCAGAAAAATGTTTCTACAGCCAATGTCAAATAAATTACTGACCATTGTCTTCTAAGAGTTTTATGGTTTCAGGTCCCATATTTAGGACATTAAGCTGTTTTGAGTTTAATCTCATGTATGGTATAATAAACTGGTCCAGTTTCATTCTTTTGCATGTAGCACCCAGTTTTTGCAGTATCATTTATAGAAAACTGTCTTTTCCCCATTTTATATTCTTGCCTCCTTTGTCCTAGATTAATTAACCATAAAAGTGTGGATTTATTTCTGGGCTCTCTATTCTGTTCTGTTGATCTGTGTATCTATTTTTGTGCCAGTACCATGCTACAGCTTTGTAGTATAATTTGAAATCTGGGATTGTGTTAACTCTAGCTTTGTTCTTCTTCAAGAAGAACAAAAATATTCAAAGTCCCATACAAATTTTAGGATTATTTGTTCTAGTTCTATGAAAAATGCTGTTAGTATTTTGGTAAAGATTGCATTAAATATGTACATTGTTTTGAGTAGGATGGACATTTTAACAGTATTGGTTCCTCCAGTCCATGAGCATGGAGTACTATTCCATTTGTTCTAAATGTTAAGATATGAGAATTTTCCAGCAGGCTCCCAAATTTAATATAAACATATAAAAAGAAAGCAGAAATTTCCCTGGGCTTTTCTCCATTTGAAACAGATTGTCAACTGGCATAGAGAGGTTAGCTCCTAAGAAACTGATCCTCCCATAAATAACAGCCATAAATCTAGAGAAGGAACAACAACAACAAATACCTGAAGCCTCTAGAGATTGAATAAAAGCAGGAAATTTGTGGAGTGAGGTCAAAATTTGAAGCAAATGTTCAACAGAGTAAGCTTCTTTTTTCTTTTTTCCCCCCTCTATACTGTGGGTACATGTAGTTTGACCTTGGCTGTAATGACAGGTGACTCAAATTCTGATAGAAAATTTAACCATCTTTCTGGAACCAGAGGAAGGACTCCTGGGGCAACAATAACCTTTAAAGATTTAAAAGGAAGCTCCAGAAAAGATACCCAAAGATACCCAATTTCACGCATAAATTCACCTTAAGTCCATGCTATGCCCTGAACCATGTCTGTGTGGCGCAAACTACGAGCAGTTAACAATTAAGGTTTGATGAACGGAACTGATATCTGAGTTGCTTCCCAGATTTGTGTCTATCCAAGTTAACCGCCTGACAAAAAAAAACATATCAACACTATGGAGCTTACCGCATAATCTGGAATCCACACATCATATTCCCAATGTTAAGAATATGCAAAAAATTACTTAGCATAAATTGAACCATGAAAATGGGACATAACCTGAAGGGAAAAGACAACTCAAAGATATCAACCACCTCCAATCCCCCCAAAATATATCAACCCAAAGGTAATAGAGATGCTAAAAATTATACAACAAAGATTTCAAAACAGCTATTTTAACTCTGCTTAGTGGAATAAAAGTGCATGTACTCATGATGAATGAAATGATAAAAAGTCTCAGCAAAGACATGTAAATTATTAAAAAATAATCAAGTATAAATTTTAGGATTAAATATATAATATCTAAAAATAAATTCACTGGACTGTCTCAATAGCAAAATGAGAATGATGGTGGGAAAAGTTAATGAAGATCAATCAAAATTATATACTCTGAAAGAAAGAGAGGAAAACAGATTGAATAAAATAAATAAATAGATCCTCAAGATTTATGGGAAAATTTCAAAAGCCAATTATATAAGCAATTTCAGTTGCTTTCAATTCAAGAAAAAAGGGAAAAAGAAGTGAGTGGAAAAAAATTTGAAAAAATTATGTCTGAAAACTTCCAAAATTCAATGACAGACATACCTTTACAGATTCAAGGAACTCAGCAAACCCAAATATGATAAAATCAAAGAGAATCTTACCTAGGATTATCATATTTAACCTGCTGAAAATCTTGAGAGCACTCAGAGAAACACGACACATTAATTATAGAGAAGAACAACAAATTGAACACCAGCAAACGTCTCATTATACCCAAGAAACAGAGGGTTTTAGAGGGGTGGGGGGATGGGTTAGCCTGGTGATGGGTATTAAGGAGGGCACATACTGCATGGAGCACTGGGTGTTATACACTGAATCATGGAACACTAAATCAAAAACTAATGATGTAGTATATGGTGACTAACATAACACAATAAAAAAAATCATAAAAACTACAAGACAGTGGAGCACCCTCTTTAAAGTGCTGAAATAAATATCAAAGTTCTATATCCAATGAAAGTATTCTTCAAGAATGAAGAAGAGAGGAAAACAGATTGAATAAAATAAATTCTTTTAAAAAATTAATTGAATGTTTGTGTTTTGGTCTACTTCTGAACTCTGTGCTTAGTTCCAGCGATCCACTGATGTGTCTTTACACCAATACCACACAGTGGATTCCAGCATGTTTATAGTAAGTCTTGAAATCAGGTCCTTTCACATAAGTCCTCCAGATTTGTTCTTTTTTTTTAAAGATTGGTAAAACTTCCATGATATTTTTGTAATTCTCAATTACACCATCATTGCTAGAAATGAAGTTTGCTTGCAAATAATCTAAAAACAATATTCAACATATTCACTATCATTTTATGACCCACACAAATTTTAGTGCTCACCTCTTCATCTGTTTGTAATGTGGATACAGAGTATTCACCTCCCACCAAATGTTTCATGCTTAATGATCTTAGATTGTTCTAAAATCAAAATGACAATAATTGTCCCAAATCTGTTTGCATCTTTGTGGAAGTTCATTTACAACTATAAAGAAAAAACTTTGTTTCAGGTAGACTTAATAATTGATGTATACTTTTACTAAATAAACTAGTTTTTACTAAGTTTTTAACCTCATGAGAATAACACCGTGTTTTGTACTATGTATTATTAGGCTAATTACAAAAAAGGTAGAGATAAGCTTAATATGCAAAAGAAGTTTTGTGCCAAATCAAAATGATTTCATGTATTGTATAAGCAAAGATTTTATGTTTCAGGTAGATACAATGGTGAGAACCAAGTCAATTATAGTACAGGTGCAGTACATTCATGACAAAAATGTCTACAGCACTCAGTGTTATATATTAGCTCTTGATAGTTTCTTAGTTTTTATTAAAGAACATACAATTTATTACATTAAAATATAAGTATTGTGAATGTTAAATATTTTGTAGTTTTATTGATTTAATTGCATCATGGTACAAAACGTGCATAAATGCATGTGTAGCTAGTTAAAATATTACATACATAGTACAAACAAAACCATTCTAGCCAATATTGGTATCCAAAGAATTTTTTCTTAAAAGGTTTTCACTTGTTTTTGTTGTTGCTAAAGTTTAAGAAACACTGATTTACAACCACAAAATTGGGAAAGTAAACTCTTTTCTAAGAACTATACTCTTAACTTTGTTCAAAAGCGAAATGTTCTTGGGCATAAACTATTTTGGAGAAGTGAACCTGAACTATTAAATATAAATCCAACAGTTTGGATTTGACAATTTTCAAAGTCATCACAGCTTGCTGAACTGAGTTATAATTTTACAGAAAGCCCTATTAGTCACCACTATGTGTGGGGTCTCTAATGAATTTCAGTCTGTTAATTAATTGGCTATAATTTCGATCACAGAGTATTTTTAAATGAAGCAATGATTATACTTTACACATTTCTGTCAAAGGGTAACAAATCAGTTAATGAGAGGCCATGTAACCGCACTAAAACTTAGATTATAAAGTATAAATGCCAGAAATTTGAAATTAGTCTGTGTTTTAAAATAGTCACAAATAAAACCTGGTCCCTCTACTTTATAGCATCAAAACTCTTTGGACTGCAAGTAAAATACATCTAAACCTGATCTAACTTAAGCAAATAAATGATCCACTGGCTTATGTAGCCACAATAAAAGCAGAGAGAAATTTACATTTACATTAGAATTTGCAATGTCTCTCATCTTCGGTTCTCTCACTGGGTTAAATTCAATAACCCCTTCTCACAGGATTTGAGAAATTGCAAGCTCATATCCTCCAACTTCTGAGAAGACAGGAAAAGGATCTTCCTTCTCTTACTCCAATTTGAAAATTCCCAGGGAGGAGTGTGATTGCCCAGACTGACTCTCTTGCTCATTCCTGTGCCGATTGCTAAGACTGGAAGCTGGAGATATTCTGAATGTAATCATACACTTCCATGGCTCATGACTCCACTAATCACCATGAATATGCAGAAAATTATTTAAGAATTGGTGGCCTCTACTCAGAAATTTGGAAGTGGGATATGTGATGGTGCAAAAGAGAATAATGTCTCAAAAGAAAGGAGGTATTTTTCAAAGGAGACCAAGAGGAAATGTGCTTTACAATCAACCTTTGGTTGAACACACTCCAGACAACTTTCACATACACTATATACTACCCAATCCCCCCCACCCCCGCCAGCCTTCTTTTCACAATTCTAGTAAGGTCCCTGCATTAATAAAATCCATCAGTAGTCGTTTATCCAAATAATAGTGGGTTATTTTTCTCAAACAATGAAGAATACAAGGTTAGACACATCAGTGCTAATACAGTATCTCCATGATGTCGCCAATGCCTTAGGCTCCTTCCATATTTCTCCTTACCATCGTTAACATACAGTTTTCATTCTCATGTACCTGTAAATTAAATCTCTTGAATCTGTAGATTGGCTTGTACAACTTTAGCCTCACAAGCACATGCTATTAGGAAAAAGAAAAAAAAGTAAAACGGGTAGGGAAGGGGAGCTGATATTAGAAAAGCTAAATTGTCATGGAAAAAGCTATCAAATTTTAGCTTACATTTTTTTGGTTAAAGTGTAACATAAGGTTATAAGTTTTACAAAGAAAGCCTGAAATGTTTTCTAGCTGGGCAGCTTGCTATATTATATAAAATTCAGATAAGAATTTTTATTTATTTATATTTATTAAAGAATATTTCATTTATTTATATCTGTTAAAATATTTATTTTATTAATAAAGAAGAATTTTAGCAACTGAAATCTGCACCCAGCTCTTCCCTTTAGCAACAAATTCAGGATTTCTTAGTAACTTTCATTTCTTTCAACTATTAGACTTAGCTCTACAAACCTGTGTGATTAAAAGCAACTGTAATCAGTCTTAACACACGTACAATGCCTGAAATCAAGTGATGTTGGAGGTAAAACTAAAAGAAAAAAATTATCTTTTTATTTTAGAAAAAGTACAAAGGTAAACCAATATGCAGTAGTCAATAATTCATGACATACACCACATCCCAATGGACTGGCTAGAAAGGACTCATTCCTTGGAATTGGACAGACCTCCCTGTCCATCACTCAGCTCATCACAGGTTCTGCCTATTATAGGAGCTTATCTAAACAAGCTTTCTCTGCAACTGTGATTGGCACAAGTTGAGCAGCCCACTTCCTGTTTGTGGGGTCCCTGAAAATTGCTTCAGGGCTTGAACAAACACACACATATCCTTTGAAATCAGGCAGAATAAAAACCAACAAAAGTCCTTTAAGATCACAGTTGTCTGTCAATTTTATTCAAAGGGATCAATTAATAACCAATACCAGGAATAATGTCAGATCTGGGCCCAATATTCACAGGGCTGCCTATCCCTCTAGGGTTTTACTTCTTAACCTTGGGGAAGTTCAGACATTGTATAAAGTGATTTCAATCTGCACCAATGAACTAAAACACAGTAATATTACTCCATAGATGGATAATGATTATTGCTTTAATTCTTGCTTAAAATAGCTTTCATATGAAAAGTGTACATGGAGGCAATCAAATACAGTGGTTGATACACAGATTTGATGTTGAATGGTACTGGGTTTGAGACACAACTTTCCCAATTGGTAAATGTGTGTGACCTTGGATAAGTTATATATATGTTCCAAGACTAATTTTCTCACCTGGTACATTAGGAATATTGGTATCTGTATCATAAAAATATTGTTAAAAAGTACTAATACATAGTAAATGCTCAGTAAATCATTTATTATTATTATTTTGCCATGATTATGGTTCAAGTATATTTATTAAGGCAAAGGTACACTATTCTATGAAATCAGAAGCCCTTTCGATGCAAGATTTTCTGGATACATTTTTTAAATATTTTTCAGAGCACAACACTACCAGAATATTGGATTTATATGCAAAGGATTTATGTCCCCTTTACTATGGTAAATCTACAGTGGTCTAGAAAAATTCGGATGAATGAAGTGGAAAAAGAAGAGCTTGCTCCAGTTCCTCCCCTGTACGCCTGGCACGCAGATCTGGATTAAACATTCCTAGTACTGAAGGCATTTGGGAATCTGGGGGCCTCTTGAGATAATTATGAGAAAATTCAAAATTCCCTTGATACATTGAGTCTGTGGATTTTTTTTTTTTCTTAGTAACACCCCTATAATCCTAAAACATTTAAAACAGAACTAGGCTTTAAACAGGCTAATACCATTCTTGTCAAAAGAGTTTGGGACAGTCTATAAAATAAGCTTATGGGAAGAGATGAATCTCTGTAGGAAGAGAGCTAAAGAAAAATAGGAAAGTCTAGCAAAAACTTAGAGATTAAAAGCAGCAAATGTTTGCCTGAGCAGATGCCTATAATATAGACAAAGGCTTGAAGCCAGAATTGAATCAGTGAAAACTTGCTTGGGCTGTATCAGGAGTAGATGAACTTTTTCTGTCAAGGGACAGGTAGTAACCATTTTGGGCTTTGCAGGCCAAGAGGAAAAATCAAGAATATAATGTAGGTAGCTTTATAACAAGAGAGAAAAATTCCACAAAAAATTTATTGACAAAATTCACAATATAAAAGTAATAATTGAGTAGTTTTTTTTTTTTGTAATAAAAGTCTAATGAAAAAAATGAAGTACTTTTCTTGAAGGAACAACATTTTTCTTATTTAGGGTTTAAAGTCAGTGTTCCCTATTATCAAGTTGATTGAAAATTTTCATTTGTGTAATGAATTGTGCTCATTTCTGTACTGAATTTCGTCTCTTCAAAATTCGTATGTTAAAGCCATAACCCAGAATATGACACTATTGGATATACGGCTTATAAGGATGTAATAAAGATTAAGTGAGGTCACTCTTAAGTGGGGCTTTACTCTGACAGGACTGGTGTTCTTATGAGAAGGAGAGACGCCAGGGACGCATGAGCACTTAAGAAAGACCATGTGAAAACACAGCAAGAATGCAGCTGTCTATAAGCCAGAGTCCACACCAGAAACCAACCCTGCCAAGACCTTGCTCCATAGTGCCTCCAGCACTATGAGAAAATAAATGTCTGTTGTTTAAGCTACCTAATATAATCTGTAAAAACCATTCTTAACTCAGTGGCCATACAAAACAAGTGGCAGGCAAGACTTTGCTGGTCCTAAGCTAAATGATCAAGAAAGGAACTATTTCCTTGAATAAAACCAGGGAAGTAAAGTAGTACATTCTAGCCACATGGATAAGATCTTACTCACTCTGGAATCAGGAGCACTGAGGGCTTAGCAGGTCCTCAATGAAGCCTTCTCTGGTTAGTCACTGTATAGGAACTGTATTCCCTCCTCCAAACTCAGAGATCATACTGTTTGTGTTTCCCATTAAGAACTTACCATCAGTCTTATTATACTTACACTGCTCTTTCATTGTCACTTAACATTTTTGGTCTTCTAAACTATTATAATCTTCCTGAAAGGAAAAGCAATGGTTTACAAACATCTGTAAATAAGTTAATTATTAAATGGTCAGCTCTAGAGAGATTTCAGAATTTGGATCTACTCCTGGGATGTTCATATTTCCTCGTGTTTAGAGATGGCTACTGGCTTTGCTTTACAACATGAACATGCGATGGGTATGTCTCAAGTTATCCTAATTTGCACAGTGTTTAAAAAAGGAACAAACCCATTTGTATGTCTCCTTTGGAAAAATGTTTATTGGGGTCCTCTGCCCATTTATAAATTGCATTATTTGCGGGAGTTTTTTTGTGTTATGTTGTGTAAGTTCTTTATATATTTTGGATATTAACCCTTATCCGATGGATCATTTGACCTAGAGAGAATATACTATGTGAAATAAGTCATACAGAAAAACAAATACTATATGATTTCACTCATATGTAGAATTTAAGAAACAAAATAAGTGAGTAAAGGAAAAAAGAGACAACAGACTTCTAAATACAGAGAACAAACTCGTAGTTGCCAGAATAGCGGTGGGCGAGGGAATGGATGAAGTGGATAATGATCATTAAGAATACAATTATTGTGATGAGTACTGAGTAATGTATAGAATTGTTGAATCATTGTATTATACACCTGAAACTAACATAAAACTATATTAATTATTCTTCAATTACAAAAAAGAGGAACAAATCTGTTTCAAATATTTCTAGGTTAAATAGATACATCTAAAGATTTTGGTTCTTTTCTTTCATCACCTCTTAACTCTGAAAAGAAGGGGGTTGATGGGGAACAGTTGACAGAGGTGGGTCGGAGTCCCCGGATAGAGGCCCCATCCTAGTGTCTCATCATTTTGGTGGTACAGCATTCAGAATAATGGTGGAAGGGAAAGAGAAGCTCACAGATATAGTAATATGTTAGGTCACTTTCTTCTATTCTGTCAGAACGTCCCTACCCTTGCAGCAGTGACACCTTGGCCAAACAGTATTCCTTCAATAGGAAGCCGCTCTGGAGGCTGAATGCATCCCTTTCTTGAGACACTAACTAGGGTATAATATCATAAACTATCATGTGATATACCTAACTCTCCTCACCTCACCACAGCCAAACATTTATTCAAAATCCAAATCCACTTTATGTCATTCTAGGAAAATATAACATTGTAACAAAATTTTCTGTAACTCAGAAGACCATCTAAAGGATTTCTCATATTAAGATGCAATAATTGGAGGAAAACTAGGTCAAAGGGATTTTCTTGGTTGTATCCTACCCTAAAAAAACATTATTTTTAAAAAGATTATTTATTCATGAGAGACAGAGAGAGAGACAGAGGGATATGGAGGAGCAGGCCCCCCACAGAGCAGGGAGCCAAAAGTGGAACTCGATTCCAGGACCCTGATATCTTGACCTGAGCCAAAGCCATTGAGTCTTCTGATGAACTGACTGAGCCACTCAGGTGCCCTAAAAAACAATATTTTGAAGTGGTATAACAAAGGACATTACTTGTACCTCAAATCTATTTTCCTCTTCTTCCAAATTAATAAAATTATTACTATTTAAAGTCTTTATTTCTCAGCCTCCTTTGCAGTTCTGTGTAATCATTGGATTTAGTGGTCAATGTGATGTGGACAATAGTTATGTGTGAAAACTTTTAGTCCCCACAAAATGGATAAGTAACATATAGCCAGAGGATCTCAGTAAAATTAAAATTTTAAGATTCCAGACAAGTCTGGATTTTAGCATCCATTCTGATCTATACCACTGAGAAGACCAATAGAAAAGGGTATCCATTCAGTTCACAATTCCCTTTGTGTGTTCCTAGTACACTTTGTCAACAAGTTCGTCCCAATGTTTGGAAGTCCCTTGCCAGCTCCTGGAGGAATTCACCTAAAAGTGGGTTGAGAAAAGATATCTCCATTCCCAATACTACATGTGAAATTATGGCCAAGTGATCTATACAGCAGAAAAAATATGGGCACTAATGAACCATATAATATAGAAATCAGAATCTCTTTGTGCCAACTGGCAAGTTGTGGGACAGTCTGCCGAAGAGGGGATGAGAACCAATTCTCAGAGACCAAGGAATTATCATGGGGGAAAGAAGGCTAAAGCACGTGAAAATGGGTCACACTCAAAAAGTCCCATTTATCACTCTTCCCAAAGACCACTAAAAGGCCTCATTGACAGAGCTCAGTGTGCTTGAGTCAGAGTCAGAAAAGATCAATGAAGGCCAAGAATCTGAATTCTGAGAATCAGCTGAAGATACTGTCTCTGCCAATGTCAGCAGGGGATATAACTACAGGGAGGAAGAGTATGTTTTTGTTCAGAAATCATGATGACCCAAGAGGAAAAAATGGAGTTTCAGTCAGTTTTGTAGTGGTTTTATTCTTGGAAACCATCACTTCATTAGAACTGATAACTCTGCATAGGTAATTTTAACAGCTGAAAAATTGTCTCAAATAATACTCAGTTTCAAATCATTGAACTAGAAATGTCAATCTCTGGAAGGTATTTTGGTTTGGTTCTCAAAGTCTATCTTCTAAACTATTCTACTTTACTTAGAAAGCTGAATGATACATTTAAGAGAAAAATACAGATTATTCAAACAAATTACTTAAATATATAAGCCATGGTGAGAGTTAACAACAGCATTATGCTAGAAACCTTTTCTGGAAATTGATTTTTTTCTTAAGTCTTGAGTTTTATCCTATTCAAGAGTGAGTTTTCACAGATTTTATTTTTATCTCATAAAACAGGAAATTTTCTTCAACATAATGAGCATATAGCTACATAAGAAGTCCTCTCTTTGAATGCAGTATAAATTATACCTGCTAAATTATTTTTTTAAATATTTTACATATGACTTTGTAAGTTGTGTTTTATAGATTATATTTTATCAGTAAGTTTTATTCATCCTATTTAGGCAAAATTGTTTAAATTGAATACTAAAAACAATACATACTTGTGAAGAATCTCTCCCATTTAGCTCAGAATTTAGCTTCTTTTCTAAATGCTTTTCAGTTATACAAATAACCACTGCTTTTAGGAGGTTTTAGAAATAACCAAGTTTTTTCTTAAATATAGTTTTATAATGTGTGATATTATTTTATTTTAAAATAATTTTAAATTTATTTTAAAAACTGCAATATTACTACCAAAATGTTTTTTTTTTAATTTCCTAAATCATTTGAGAGTAACTTACCAGTAGAATGACCCATATTCCAAATGCTTCAATATGCAGTTTTTACCAACAAGGATATGCTCTTATGTAACCACAATACAACCAACACTGATATATCACTATCCCTAATCTATAGAGCCCAGTCAATTTTGCCAATAAAGGTCTGGACTCCACTTGCCTAGGATCACTTTTCCATTTAGTTGCCATGTTTCTTTTAGTCTCCTTCAATCTGAAACAGTGTCTTAGTCTTCCCTTGATTGCATGTTTTTGACCTGAGATTACAGGTCAGTTATTTTCAAGAATTATTCTCAATTTGGACCTGATGTATCCTCATGATTAAATTTAGATTTTACAAATTTTGGTGGCAATTTTACTGAAGTGATGCTGTGTCCTTCACACTGTATACTATCAGGCTGTGTGCAATATCCACAAGTTTCATTCTTGTTGTTTTTTTTTTTCCCTCTACATATTTGTAATTCTTGCCTTCAACAGTAAAAGTCCCTTCCTTCTCCCGATCTGCAATTTGCTGACTAGAGATGATGCTTTGGTTCAACCCGTAATGACTACAAAAGGGAAATTTAATTAAAAGCCCATTTTATAATTAACTAAGCTACCTGAAATGAAGATGAAACAACTCAAAAATTCTTCGTTTTTTAAAAACATTAGAAGTTTTATCAATCCATTGTAGTTACCTTGGTCTGGATCCTCAGCTACAGGGTCCTGGATACAAAATAATGGAGGACTGTCTGAAAATTGACCTAATGAGTATTAAAAGCTCTGGGGACAGTTACTGCATGTTAGGAGCCATGGGCTTGTCAAAAGACTAGGTAAAAATGGAGGAAACAGAGCAACTCAAACTTTCTCATACGAATTTTATGTCCTTTGGACCAGAGTCTTCATTATTAGTGCTTTGAATTTTCTAAATTGGAGCTACCCAAAGTTGTCATTTATTGCACTTCTATTGTGATTATTTCATCAAAAGAGTTTAGCCCTTCAGTCAATTTCATAATTCATATTCACTGGTATTAAGGTTATATTATCTCACAAATATTCCTGGAAACTTTCCAAAACTAAAGAATATTCAGAAAGAGAAGAAGAGTAAGGCTCTGTATCATGATTTTGTAAATTCTGCTTCCAGTATAACTGCTTTCTCTTGTAATTAAATTAATTTTATTTGTAGAATCCTTGAGAATTGTTTTCCTTTATCTTTGAAGTCTAGTAGTTTTATTAGCATATTTCTCAAGGTTGATGATTCCAGATAATTTTCCCAGTTTCCTAAAGGACCTTTTCAATATATGGGTTCAGGCTTTCTATAAATATTTCTTCAATCACAATGATAAATATTAATTTTATGCCTATGTGTTGTTTTTAATCTTTAGGGACTCCAATTATACAAATATTATGCCTTCTTTGCCTGTCTTCCATTCTACCATGCTCTTATTTGCGCTTCTCAGTTCTTTAATTTTTGTATTCTTGGTTGTTCCTCTGCTTTTCTTAAATTATTATGAGGTTTTGTTTAATTTTATTATCTCATGCAGTTTTTTTTACTTCTGAAATAATTTTTTCAATGTCTTCCACTTCTTTACTGAATTTAATCCATCTTTCCTTGTTTCTTTTTTCTGATCTTACTTTTTAATTTATAATTCAAGGTGGTTTTTTTTTTTTGTTCCTTTTATTTTTTTCAAATCCCTAAAAGCCTGTTTGAGTATATTTAACTAAATTTGAAGTGTTGTCTCATGGTCATTTTTTACTACATGTTTTTCTTCTTATTTTTTGGAAAGCTGCAGAGTATTATCAAAGTTCACTGAGTTTTTCTGATTTTTGTAAGAATTCTGTGTAGATTTATTGAGTTTTCTCTTGTTCACTTTGTGAACTGTGGGTGTTTTACAAAACTTCTAGTTCAATGGTATCCCCTTTTGTCAGTTTATCAAAATAGATCAAAATCTAGACCTTTAGTAGGATCTTTTTTTTTTTTATGGTTAGGGAAGAAGTTGTGTGTCTCTGTCATTTGATTCTCTGTTATCTGGTAAGACCCTAATTTTTCCCCTTTATTACCCAATGGCCCAAAAAATCCTCTCAATTTTGTTTTCCCTGCTGCTTTTCTTGGCCGATTCTTCTTCACTGCAGTGGTGCTATCATGTGAAGATTGTTTTCTTGGGATTTGATGGTTTTCTTTTTTATTTACTGTTATTTTGAAGTTCAGTCATTCTGTTTTCCAGTCATGTTTGAGGCAATTTGTTAATTGTTTTTTTTTTGCTATTATTTTTGTTGTTTTATGCTGCTTTTCTTATAGTTTTGAATTGTCTGGGTTGGATATATTGAAAGATGCAGACTTAGACAGTTGTTTCTGTTTTCAGCTACCTGGAAGTTCTTTTTCTTTTAAGTTTTTGGGTTTTTTGTTTTTGATTTTGTTTTTACTTATGCACTTTAAGCCATGCTATTTAGACTGAATTAAGCTAATGTTATATTATTTACTATTATTACCATCTCCTCCAGTAATCAAATACACACATTACGATAACAAGGATGAAATTTAAATTGTTAGTAATGCACTGTAACCAATAAAGTGAAACTTGAACAAAATAATATCCAATCCTGAAGTTGGAGATTTCCATTCCATTAAACATAAGGTAGATGTGCTGTGTAATCAAGGAGAGCATTTTATGTTACCAAATTATACTCCTATTGTACCTGTTATATAGTTATAGACAAGGGAGTTCAGTTTTATGAATGTCAACTGGGTAGTTTTTACTAGTAATAAATTAAGTTTGAATACATTAAAACATTTAAATGAAACTGCACTATATTACCCAAAATGAAGTAGGTGTAGGTTATTAGAGCATAAATTATTACCCATTTTAAAAATTGCTAGTTTCTTGTTCTCTGGCAAGAAAACAGTGAGCCATTTTAGAGACTTGGCAAAGCCAAGTGTATTTTAGCACAGTTTCAAGATAAAAACAACTTGTCATGTCAATAGCTGAGGCAAAGAAGTTAATGAGATGTAGTTTAGTACCAATATATCCTATTTTGCCATGCAACTGAAAAGAAAAGAGTAGTGAGAGGTTTGACTCTACATTTCACTTCACCAATGACAAATTATAGTGATTATTGGAAATAATCCTTATCTAAATAATAAACAATGTTCTATTTTAAAATGTGTTCTCACTTGCACTCAGCTTCTTCTTTCTAGTATCCTTATTAAGAAAAACAAACATCATTTTCCTCTCTTCCAAATGTCTATACAATGCTAATGTTATTTGGAATTTACATGATGAATTGTTACTAAAGAAGTTCAAAGTCCTTTCATATGCATTGCCCAGGGCCCATCTTCAACCACATCACAGCCATCTCCTCTTTTTTTTCTTTGTCTCCAGTTTGCCAAAGGGACTAATTTCTTTATTTCTACATTTGTGGTTGCAACCAACTAATCTATCCTTTGGGGATTTCTCTTCCCCAAAACTTGAAGTCAAATGGGGATGCTGTCTCCCTTGTTCTTTCTCTTCTTTCTTGCCACTAAAAATAAAAAAGCCAGTGGCTTTTACTGCTAATCACTAAAAGGAAAAAAACAAGACTTCACAAAATTAAATACAAACAAGTTGCCAAAATTATAAATTTCCTACTTCATGGTCCTGGAAAATGATTAATTTTCCTTTCTAAAATTAAAACTTGAGGCTCCTACACAAATTTGTCTGGTTATTAGTTTTTATTCTTGAGATAGGCTTCATCAAACAGATCAATATTCTTTGTATTTTTGTCTTTAACCAATTCACTGTTTGAAATGTTCTTATAAAATATCCTACCTCCCAATCAGAAAACATCCAAAAGTCTAGGTAATAAGTTACTCTTTTATTCAAGTGGACAATTTGCATTTCATTAAGCTTCAGACTAAGCCAAAGGTTTTTCTTCTTGGTATCTTCTTAACATGAGTCACTTCTTTGAATTTCAGCTTGGTCATTTCAGTTTGGTTTCTTCTTCTTCTTCTTCTTTTTTTTTAATAGCATTTTCTTTTATAGCAGTTTTAGGTTCATAGAAAAATCAAGTAGAAAGTACAGAGAATTCTCATATGCTCCCCTGTTTGTACAAGTGCATAGCCTTCTTCATAATCATCATCTCTCACCAGAGTGGTACACACATTTGTTATAAATAATAAACCTGTGGTGATATTACATTATCATCCAAAGTCCACCAATGACATTAGAGTTCTTGGATTTGCACATGCTGTAAGTTTGGACCAATAAATAATGACTTGTACCCACCATTATAGTATCATATAGAATAATTTTACTGCCCTAAAAAATCCTCTGTGCTCTTCCTATTCATCCCTCCCTTTCCTCTATCCCCTAGTAACCACCTTATTCTTTTACTGTTTCCATATCTCTGCCTTTTCCAGAATGTCATGTAGTTGGAATCATGGGCTTTTCAGTGTATAGACTTTTCAGATTGGCTTCTTTCATATAATAATATACATTTGTGTTTACTCATGTTTTTCACAGATTTGATGACTCATTTCCTTTTAATAGGTTTTATCTTTTAGAACACTTTTAGATTTAGTTTTGAACAGAAGGTAGACAGGTTTCCCCAATACCTGCAGCACACATGCACAGCCCCCTCCATTATTGATATCCCTCACTAGAGTGGCAATTGATGAATCTACATTGATACATCATAATCATCTGAAGTTCATAGTTTATATTAGGTTCACTCTTGGTGTTGTAAATTCTATGGGTTTGGACAAACATATAATGACAAGATCTACCATTATAGTATTTATACAGAGCAGTTTCATTGCCTTAAAAATCCTCTACTCTCTGCCTCTTCATTTCTGCCTCCCCAGTAATCCTGGCAACTTTGAGCTTTTTACTCTCTCCATAGTTTTACTTTTTCCAGAATGTCATATAGTTGGAATCATATAGTAGGTACCCTTTTCAGATTGGCTTCTTTCACTTACTATTATGGATTTAAAATTCCTCCACATATTTTCATTTCATTGATAGTTAATTTCTCTTTAGATACAAATAGTATTCCATTATCTGAATGTATCAGTTTATTTATTCATTCATCTATGGAAGGGCATCGTGGTTGCTTCCAAGTTTTGGCATCACTTTATTTCTTTTTATTATGCATATTTAATAACTTGAATTTTTAACTTTTTAATATGGATGGATGCAAAGTCTCTAGTTCTAGGAATGTTATCAGATGGTGAGTTGTAGGATGCTTTTCAAGCTACTTATCCTTGTGACATTCCATAGACACAGTATTGATATATTTATTTATCCCCATCCAGAAGCATATCTCTTCCATCTCTAAAAAAAAATAATGCCTTGGAATATTCCAAAATCAGTCATTTGATAATAGGTTGACATTTTTTTAAATTTCTTACATCATAAACTAAATGTATTTTCTTTCCTTTTTTTTAATTTATAAAAAACAACCAGTACATGACAGAGTGAATTACTTTCTACACCTTAACATCACTACCAGTTCTGAAAAAAAAAAAAGAGATCTTTTGAAATAAGGGGAACTAATTTGAAAATTGGTTTATTCTAAATTCTTTTCTCTAGTACCCTTAATAGGAAAGAACACAATGAAATGTAGGTATGAATTTTTTTTTAAGATTTATTTATTTACTTAAAGAGAGAGCACAGGGGGAAAGGCAAAGGGAGAGAGAGAGAGAGAATCTCAAGCAGACTCCTGGCTGAGCATGGAGCCCAATATGGGGCTTGATCTCAGGACCCCTAGATCATGACCTGAACCAAAATCAAGAGTCAGATGCTTAACTGACTGAGCCACACAGGCGCCCCTACCTGATTTTTATTCAAAGAAATTGTATTTAACTATTTTTTTTAAATTAATCTCTTATCTACTGCTGGCTCAAATAATCTAGTAGCACTGAACTGTCAAGACACCAGAAGGCTACATACCCCTTCCCAAAAGATCTGCATCTTTCAATATATCATAGGTTAATTATCTACTGGTTAATATAGATAGACTACTCCCTGAGGCTGAAGACTGAAACACCTGGAGGAGAGTAACTTTGGAAGTTGATATTTTGATGAACAGCTCCATGAAAATGCTCACATAGAAAGGTGCATTTACTTGCAGTGCAAAAGAATGTTCTATCTTTTTCTACACTGATATTTTAGATACAGGGGATTTTTCTATCATTTTATCCCTTTTCTCAAACTGGAATAAGAAGAGGAACCCTGTCTTGTATCCTTTGGGTGACAAGGCTTGTTTCTTGCCTCACTCTGGTCAGTCTATTTTCTAGATCAAACACTAGTAAATGTCCTCATACTTTGTCTCTTCTCAGATGGTTTCTCTGTTTTGTACCTCAGGCTTTGTCTCATCCTCTTCCTTCACAATGGAGATTTCTTTGTTTTTCTGTCCGTAAAATCTAGTGAAATAACATGACCTAAAAGAAATACCAATACGAAAACATAAGATACTACAAATAGTGCAGTGTGCAATTAAAGAGAGGTTGGCCCTGTGAAGAAACTCAGAGAGAACATAAATAATGTGTGAAATATATTCACAGGAATTTTAGTATTCGTGTTGCAAAAGTCAGCATATAATTTTGGAATGCTTCACAACTTCACTTTTGACCTGGGTACATGAGCAATGCACAATTAGACCTTCTTTGTCCTGAAAGATTAAAGCAGACAAACAACAGGACACCAACAAGGTATTTCTGTGAATTTCCTAAATCACAATGAACATCAGATTTTCTTTTACTACATATATAATTTCCAAATAGTTTATCTCATTTGCCTCTGAGGTAGTTAAGAGCAAAGCAAATAATTCTAAGATCTTGCAAGGAATTATTGAAGCTGACAAATGCTGTATGGAATTTCAGAAGCTTCCCTTTCTAGCAGAGAAAGCTGAGTGAGCAGTACTTGAGGAATCAGGAAATAAAGACACCTGGTTACAATTTATCACCATTTTCTTTGGCTAGACTGATCTTCTTGTCTTGTGATCTTTTATTGCTCTTGACTTCTCTCATTAACCTTTCAAATACATTACTGCATTATGCTTTCAAAGTTCACAAAGGTGCTGTAGATATGGGACTTAAAAACACTGTATAGTATATAGATCAGAAGCTTTGTGTTGTTAGACCCTGGTATTAAGCAACAATAGTCATCCTGTGTGAGTTTAGTTAACGTTTGCTCCCTTCCCTTTCCTACCACTCATTGTTGCTTTGTAAGATTTCAGGGGAAGGCATGTTAAGAATTGTTTCTGTTTAGTAAAAATCCTGTGGTCTATTGGCCTTGCTTTAAAAAAAAAAAAAAATCAGCAGTAAAGGAGACTTTGCATCTATAATTGTGCTACTTGGTTGACCAGAAAATCTGGCCTCGAGCTACACCTACCCACAAACTGTTTGAAGCTTTCTTTCCAAGCCCAACATCCCCAGAGTTTCTGTTGAAATGAATAGATTCATTGAAATGCATCTGTATATATAATATTAAGAAAGAAACTTTTCTTTTGATATTTGTTCATTTTCCCTCCTACAATGTCACCTTTAGTCTATGATTGCAGTACTTCCACAATTTACTGAAGAAAACTCATTCTCTTCTGTTAAGACGTTTTAAATCACTAACTTTAGCCAAGAAAAGTCTCTTGGGAACTAGATCCATATATCCAACTATTTACTGAATCTCCACTTGTAGATTCCATAGTCATCTAAAACTCAACATTTCAAAAATTCAACTTGCTATCTCTTCCCAGCTTTCTCAGTCCCTCCCTTACCTTCTTCTATTGTTTTTTGATACCAAAATGATTGTTGTTATAACTATGCATGCAGTTGACCTAAACAAAAACTTTGAACTTTATCTTGGACTACTGCATCTCACTCATACCCAATTTCATCCAGTGTTAAATATATTGATTTTATCTTCAAAATATGTCTTAAATCTATCCATTTCTCTTAGAAATATTGCTTTGAACAAACCAGCATCATATTTTAGTATCTTAATTTAATTCCTTTTTCCAAGTTTTATACATTCTCTAATCCATTATTCATATTAGAGCCACAGTATCTTAAAACAATCATCTTGTCCATTTAGTAATTAAGTCTATAAACACTCCTTTGTTCTCTTAGAAATACATCCAAAATAAGTTAAGATATCTTACAAAGTCTTAAATGATTTAGTGCCTGATATTTCTCTAGCTTCATTTATTATCATTTTTAATTAAGCAAATTTACATCATTTAAGTCATCATGAATTTATTAACATAGAGCTATTTAGCTCCATAAACTGTTCTTATTTTTTTTAAGTTGTTACATTCTATAATGAAGAATTAGTAATTTTAATGATAGGCACTTATCTCTCAAAAAAGATCACACACTATTGCCTAACAGCAAATCAACTGATATCAACTGTACTAAAAGCTGAAAAATATTGAAGGTGTATTTAAATATCTAATAGTTATTAGCTAAAATGAGAAAAAAATTAGTGAAGGTGACATTGATTAATATAAAGTCACGATTTAACAGGTACAAAAACTTATTTTATAAAAAAATTTACAAAAGAAAATATTCTCTAACTCAGGTATAGGGAAGGCTTTCTAATTATGACTAAAAATCCAGAAATCCAGAATGACTACTTGGCTATATCTTTTGTCATAGCCATGACAAAAACATTATGAATGAAATAAAAATGTAACTGACAAACTGGGAGATAATATTTGCAGCACATATCACAGAATAGGGCTAATAATTCCAATATATATATAAAGAACTCTTAAAAATTGACAGAAAAATTACAAAAGTCTGGAAGCATAATAGATAAAAATCAGTGATGGATAACTTGAACAAAAGATTAAAATATTATCTTTAAACATATAAAAGCATGTTCAACATCACACATTAGAGGAAAGCAATTTAATACATCACTGAGATACTATGTTTACCTACCAAATTGAAAAAAATTTTAAAAATTTACCTTTTATAAAATTTTTGGATTGATTTAATGTACCTCATGGGACAACTTTTAAGTTATTTTTAACAAGTATTTTGTAAATGCTAATTTTTTAGGATTCTACCTGTTGGCATACAAAAATATATAAGGATGGACATTCTGCCTTCTCATAGTCATGGGTTTTGGAAATTTCCATCATCCTCAAGCAAAATAAATATCAGTTTAATATTGGAAGCTATGTGTAAGATTGATTCAGCATTCCATGCACTGGCTTTAAAAATTCAGTCCTGTGCATATCATGGTGCTTTTACTGTGAATATTTAAATTTTTCACACAGTTTTTCTACAGCCAATAATCAGTGGTGCTTTTGTACCTAAGTTTTATGTGATTTTAAAGAAACATGGATAATTGTAGCCACCTGATATTTGTGGTTTAAAATAAAAAGTTTTCTTGCCTGCAAAACAAAATAAAATAAAGTGACTTAACATGAACTTTTGGAAAGCAGAGGATACCTGTATTCCTTTTTCTACACATCTGAAATTCATAGTCATGTTAATATTTCATATATATAAAAATCTAAATAAAATCCACAGAAATCTAAAACTGAATACAAACAAAAATATATTAACTTAAATGTGTTCAAATGAACAACATTAAAACTTGAAGAGGGGAGGGTTGATGCCAAAATGGAGTCACTTTTAACATCGTGGTTAGACTATACACCCCCAAGCTAAACACAAAAGAAAAAAGCACTTTCTAAAAACACTCATAATAAATTGAAATCCAAGTAAATGGTTTCTTTATGATAAAAGCATGAATAAGTAGTTCAAAAATCACTCTCTATGCTTTCTAGAACTAAACACATATATAAAAACTTTGTAGAAATGGGAGACAGGTTTCTCAACCAGAGAAGAAAGAAACAAATATGGAAATTAAAAAGATAGAATAAGGCTCATGGATTTGGATTGGACTTGGCAACATCAGTGTGATACCTATCGGAAACATCAAGATAATCCTGGAATAATTCTGAACCAGAATGTAAGCAAATGCACAAAGAATGATGGAGGAATGTCAAAGGGGCCTGGAGTCAACTTAAAGGAAATAAAATTATAACTTGAATATCAAAATAAAGTAAAAATTATATTCAGCAGAATAGGAATCTACAATTCATACTGATATAAATAAGTAAATATATAACTGGAAAGAGAACAAATTACTTCTTTTCAGTAACATGCTAACTAATAAATGTATAAGAATAATGGCATTTGAAATCACCATTTGCCAACCACCATTATAATATCTTTTCCTTTTTTTATTATAATAATTGATTCAGTCAAGAATCATCAATAGGTGCTAACAATTAGTCCAACAAGAGTAAGAAGATATTTATATCTTTGCATATCTCATCACAAGGTACTTAATAATCACAATATATAAAATAGTAACATTACAGGGCAGAAATTTGACAGAAACCACCTCAACCAAATGATCTAATTAACATTGCCAGTAATGAGACAAATCAACAGCAAGTGCTAACAGCTATAATATACTAAGAACTCAGCTTCAGTTCTATGGCATTTCTACCCAAAGTGCATACTCTCAATATAATCATGAGAAAACACCAGACAAACTCAAATTGAGGGATATTGTAAAAAGTAACTATCTTCTATTCTTTAAAACTATCAACAACATAAAATGCAAAGAAAACAATAAATTAAAGTAAACTAAAGTGATATGACAACTGAATATAACACATGATTTTGGATTTATTTTGCTTCAACCATCATTAATATAGATATTGGTGAAATAACAATAAATCTTGCATCAACATTAATTTCCTTCTTTGAAAACTATACTATGGTTATGTTCTTGGGAAATAAATATTTAAATGTTTATGGTAACAACATCATGTCTATAACTTATTCTTTAATGGCTTAGAGAAAAAATTTCTACCTATCTACCTATTTATCTAGAAAAAGTGATAAAGAAAATCTGATAAGATGTTAGCATTTGAGGACTCTTGGCAAAAGGTGTCCAAGAATTCTATGTACTACTCTTGCAATTTTTCTGTTAAGTCAGAAATTATTTTGAAAAAACATTTAAATAATAATGGGCTTAAGTTAATCATAAATAGTTTTCTCAGAACTACACTAGTTTCTTTTCCACTAATAATTATCCACATTTCTTTAAAATCTGTCTCTGTATTTTTTTCTTCCATTTTGGATTTTGTTGAGTAGAAGATGCCAGTTACTAATAGTTTGCAATAAAATGGTAAACATTATGATAAATAGAATAAGAAAGTATTTAAGACAAATTTTAAAAAAAGAAGTCAAGGCTATTCAAAAGTAACAGGAGTAATATACTCATAATTAAATATATTTATATCTAAAGTAGTATTTTTACTTACATTCACTATTATAAAATGTTTGTACTATAAGAGATCCATGGCATTTTACACAAAAGGAAACTAAATTATTGACAAGCTGAGTGTCCAAGTTCATAGAATTGGGAAATGGCAGAGTTGGAAATAAAACTCAGATTTCTTGACTGTACTGCTGTGGTGGTTAGGATTTGGCACTTTCCCTATTATTGGCTGGGTCTGAGTCCATGACAGGGAAATTCTTTCTTGAGGAAGTATAGTTCAGTGGTCTCTGAGACCAGAACAGACACTAATGAGACTTGTATACTAAAATCAACTCTGTTGCTTACTAACTATAACTTTGGGGAAATCTCTTCCAGTTCTAATTCCAAGTGTAAAGATATTTCCCCAACTTTAATTTATTAAAATAAAAAATTATTTAAAAGCTTAACATTAAAAAATAAATTTTAAAATAAAAACATCCATATCCCACAAATACAGTTAAGTACTGAATTTTTCAAAATCAATTCATAATTGAATGTTGAATTTGCAGATGAGCAAAGAATGCTGATAGGAAAATAAACTAGAATATACTTTTTGAAGGATGATATAATAATACACCTTTAAAGCTATAGTTATTTGTAAACAGTGTAGGAGGGCCCTAGGTTTGCCTGGGCCCATGAATACAACTAGATAACTACAAAATCATCCTAAATACTGCAGAAATTGACCTGGAGACTGGCAGAACAAATTAAACAATTAAAAATAGAGATGAGCCTACATCAAACAAAATAGGAAATGCAGAGATGGGGCTTGGAAAAGAAGTGGATCATGGCTCCGGTAGCGGGAAGGGAGTCTCAGTTGCAGAAAAGGGCAAGAGATAGACGAGAACACAGAGGAGCATGTGGGGAAAACGAATCCCCATAGCAACTGGCTTGGGAGCCAGAGGGCACGAATTTTGTGAGTTCTTGCAACCAGTGGTGTTTAAAGCCTGGAATTTTAAAGGTCAGCATGCTTGGTTCTGGGAGAGCTTGCAGGGCATTGGAGCTACTCTTGCAGAAAACACAGGGCAAACGACCCGCAGACATACTGCATGAAAACAGCCATCTAAAGAGCGCCTGGGGCACACAGTCAGGAGGTTAGCTGCTCATCTTGGACCATGTCCCAGAGAGGTAACATTCACAGAAAGACCCTCCAGGAACAAATAAACTGGCAGGTACCATTTCCCTGCCCGGTCCCTCAGCATAAACACGGAGCCACCTGCAGGAACCAGCACAGTGCTTATACTCACTACCTAACTTGCTTACACTAAACCCTGCACCACTGTGCTCCAGTGGAACCACCCCTCTCAGCCATACTTACCTCAGTCCCAGTGTAGAAGGCCACCTTCCCCAGAAGACTGGCCCAAACCACTGCTAACGCTGCATCTCCCTACCCAGGAGTTTTGTAAGGCCTTGGTTCAGGTGGTGGTGGAGACAGGTCTCAATTCACAAGCAGACCAGGATACACCTTGATAAAATGTGCAAGATTCAGGCCAGGAACAAACACTGCACACAACAGTCAAAGAGAACCTCTGCAGACGACTGGCCTGAAGCATAAAGTGGCCAGGACACAATAGAGCAAATGTAGCACACACTGGAGACACTCATGGAAGCCCGGGCCCTAGGGAACATGGAACACTACACTGCAGGGTACTATGTGATCTTTTCTTCATAAAGCCATTACCCTCAAGAACAGGAGATATAAATGACTTTCCTAACACAGAGAAACAGGCAAAGACTCTTGGGCAAAATGAGAAGACAGAAGAATTTGTCCCAAATGAAAGACAAGGACAAGGCCATGCCTGGAGATCTAAGTGAAACAGATATAAGTAACATGCCTGATGGAGGATTTAAAGCAATGATCATAAGGATACTCACTGGACTTGAGAAAAGAGTAGAGAACATCAGTGAGACCGTTAAGATAAAGATAAGGAATAACATAGCAGAGACAAAGGGCTCAATAAACAAAATAAGAAAAACACCTGATGGAATAAATGTAGAGCAGGCTGGAAGAAGCAGAGGAATGAATTACTGACCTAGAAAACAAAGTAATGGAAAGTAATCAGGCTGAACAAAAGAGAGGAAAAAGGATTATGCAAAACAAGAATAAACTCAGGGAACTCAGTGACTCCATTAAATGTAATAACATTTATATTACAGGGATCCCAGAAGAAGAGAGAGAAAAGGGGGCACAGAATTTATTTGAAGAAATAATAGCTGAAAACTTCCCTAATCTGGGGAAGGAAACAGATAACCAGATCCAGAAGGCACAAAGGATCCCCAACAAAATCAAGAAAAGCAGATCCACACCAAGACATTTTGTTATTAAAATGGCAAAATAGGAACACCTGGGTGGCGCAGTCAGTTAAGCATCTGCCTTCAGCTCAGGTCATGATCCCAGGGTCCTGGGCTCAAATCCCGCCTCAGGGGGGTCCTTGCTCAGCAGGGAGCCTGTTTCTCCCTTTGCCTGCCGCTCCCCCTGCTTGTGCTCTCTTTCTCTCTGACAAATAAATAAATAAAAATCTTTAAAAAATAAAATAAAATGGAAAATATACTGATGAAGAAAAAATATTAAAAGCAGAAAGACAAAAGAAAACAGTTACATACAAAGGAAACCCCAAAAGCTATCAGCAGATTTTTTCAGGAGACACTTTCCAAGTCAGAAAGGAGTGACATGATATATTTAAAGTACTGAATGAGAAAAGCCTGAAACCAAGAATACTCTATCCAGCAAGGCTATCATTCAGAATAGAAGGAGAGATAAACAAAAGGAGCTGTGACCACTACCAGCCCTGCAAGAAATATTAAAGGGGACTGTTTGAGTGGAAAGGAAAGACCAAAAATGACAGTATGAAGGTAGGAAACACAAAAGCAGTAAAATGAATATTTCTGTAAAAAAAATCAGTCAAGAAATTCAGAAAGTAAAAGGATGGAAAATATGACACTATATTCCTAAAATTTGGGAGGAAAGAAGTAAAGAATGGGTTCAAACTTAAAAGACCAACAACTTGGGCGCCTGGGTGGCTCAGTCGTTAAGCGTCTGCCTTCAGCTCAGGTCATGATCCCAGGGTCCTGGGATCGAGTCCCACATCGGGCTCCCTGCTCTGCGGGAAGCCTGCTTCTCCGTCTCCCACTCCCCCTGCTTGTGTTCCTGCTCTCGCTATCTCTCTCTCTCTGTCAAATAAAATCTTTAAAAAAAAAAAAAAGACCAACAACTTATTATATACTGCTACATGCAGACGATGTTATATAAACTTAATGGTAACCACAAATCAAAAACCAATAAATATATTAAAAAATGACAGAAATCCAAATATATCACTAAAGAAAACCAGTAAATCATGAAAGAGAAAGACATCATCAGAGAAACAAACACAAAACAGGTAATAAAATGGCAATAAATACACATCAGTAATTACTTTGAATGTAAATGGACTAAATGCTGCAACCAAAAGACATAGGGTGATAGAATGCATTAAAAAAAAAAAAAAGACCCAACTATATGCTGTCTATAAGAGACTCATTTAAGACCTAAAGAAACCTTCACATTGAAAGTGAGGGGATGGAGAAATATTTATCATGCAAATGGAGGTTAAAGGAAGGCCAGAGTAACAATATTTATATCAGACAAAACACACTTTAAAACAAAGACTATAACAAGAGACAAAGAAGGACACTATATAATAACAAAAGGGGCAATCCAACAGAAGATATACAAATTCTAAACATTTATGCACCCAATACGGAAGCACCCAAATACATTAAACAGTTAATAACAAACATAAAGGAATTAATTGATAATAATACAACTAATAGTAGGTGACTTTAACAACACTTACGTCAATGGACAGATCATCAAAAGAGAAAGTCAAAAAGCAAAGTAGGTTAGAGGGAACATACCTCAACATAATAAAGCCATATATGAAAAACCTACAGCTAGTATCATCCTAAATGCAAAACAGTACTGAAGAGACTGTCTGTTTTCCATTGGACATTCTTTCCTGCTTTGTCGAAGATTAATTGACCATAGAGTTCAGGGTCCATTTCTGGGCTCTCTGTTCTGTTCCATTGATCTCTGTGTATGTTTCTGTGCGAGTACCATACAGTCTTGTTGATTACAGCTTTGTAATAGAGCTTGAAGTCTGGAATTGTGATGCCACCAGCTTTGTTTTTCTTTTTCAACATTCCTCTGGCTATTCATCAGGGTCTTTTCTGGTTCCATACAAATTTTATGGACAATAAACAAAAACAAAAACGTTTGTTTTTGTTCTATTTCTTTGAAAAAAGTGGATGATATTTTGATAGGGAATTGCATTAAATGTGTAGATTGCTCTACGTAGCATTGACATCTTCACAATATTTGTTCTTGCAATCCATGAGCATAGAACGTTTTTCCATTTCTTTGTGTCTTCTTTAATTTCTTTCAGGAGTATTTTATAGTTCTTTGAGTACGGATTCTTTGCCTCTTTGGTTAGATTTATTCCTAGGTATCTTATGCTTTTAGGTGCAACTGTAAATGGGATTGACTCCTTAATTTCTCTTTCTTCTGTCTTGTTGATGTAGAGGAATGCCACTGATTTCTGTGCATTGATTTTATATCCTGCCACTTTACTGAATTCCTGTATGAGTTCTAGCAGTTTTGGGGTGGAGTCTTTTGGGTGTTCACATAAAGTATTATATCATCTGCAAAGAGTGAGAGTTTGACTTCTTCTTTTCCGATTCAGAGGCGTTTTATTTCTTTTTGTTGTCTGATTGCTGTGGCTAGGACTTTTAATACTATGTTGAATAGCAGTGGTGATAGTGGACATCCCTGCCATGTTCCTGACCTTACGGGCAAAGCTCTCAGTTTTTCCCCACTGAGAATGATATTTGCTGTGGGTTTTTCATAGATGGCTTTTATGATATTGAGGTATGTGCCCTCTATCCCTATACTCTGAAGAGTTTTGATCAAGAAAGGATGCTGTACTTTGTCAAATGCTTTTTCTGCATCTATTGAGAAGATCATATTGTTCTTTCTTTTATTAATGTATTGTATCACGTTGACTGATTTGCAGATGTTGAACCAACCTTGCAGCCCAGGGATAAATCCCACTTGGTCGTGGTGAATAATCCTTTTCATGTACTGTTGGATCCTATTGGCTAGTATTTTGGTGAGAATTTTCGCATCCATGTTCATCAAAGATATTGGTCTATAATTCTACTTTTTGATAGGGTCTTTGTCTGCTTTTGGGATCAAGGTAATGGTGGCCTCATAAAACGAGTTTGGAAGTTTTCCTTCCATTTCTATTTTTTGGAACAGTTTCAGAAGAATAGGTATTAATTCTTCTTTAAATGTTTGGTAGAACTCCCCTGGGAAGCCATCTGGTCCTGGGCTTTTGTTTGTTGGGAGATTTTTGATGACTGCTTCAATTTCCTTAGTGGTTATAGGTCTGTTCAGGTTTTCTGTTTCTTCCTGGTTCAGTTTTGGTAGTTGACACATCTCTAGGAATGCATCCATTTCTTCCAGATTATCTACTTTGCTGGCATATAGTTGCTCATAATATGTTCTTATAATTGTTTGTATTTCTTTGGTGTTGGTTGTGATCTCTCCTCTTTCATTCATGATTTTATTTATGTAGGTCATTTCTCTTTTCTTTTTGATAAGTTTGGCCAGGGGTGATCAGAAATCATAGTTATGTATGACCTGAAATTTTTAAAGAAACTATTTTTTCTTAGTTGTGAAAAGTAATGTAATGTTTCAAAATAAAATTCTAGTACACTTGAAAAAAATAAATGAATAAAATAGTACTGGAATAGGATATCTGGGTGTTGCAGTCAGTTGAGATTCCAACTCTTGGTTTTGGCTTGAGTCGTGATCTTAGGGTCATGGGATTGAGCCCCGTGGCAGGCTCCACACTCAGTGCGGAGTCTGCTTGGGACTCTCTCTCCCCCTGCCCCTACCCGTCCTCATCTAAAATAAATAAATACATATTTAAAAAATATAAAATAAAATAGTGCTGGGAGTCCTAGCCACAGCAATCAGACAACACAAAGAAATAAAAGGCATCCAAATCAGCAAGGAAGAAGTAAGAGTTTCAATTTTTGCAGATGACATGATACTACATATAGAAAACCTGAATGATTCCACCACAAAACTGCTAGAACTGATGTAGTACTCAGTAAATTCACAGGATACAAAATCAAGGTAGAGAAATCTGTTGCATTTCTATACACCAATATTGAAGCAGCAGAGAAATTAAGGAATTAATTCCATTTACAATTGCACCAAAACTCATAAGAACCTAGGAATAAATATAACCAAAAAGATAAAAGCTCTGTACTCTGAATATTATAGACTACTGATGAAAGAAATTAAAGACTAAAGACACAAAGAAATGGAAAAACATTCCATGCTCATGGATAGGAATTCCAAATATTCCTAAAATGCCTATACTCCCCAAAGCAATCTACACATTTAATGCAATTCCTATCAAAATGCCAACAGCATTTTTCACAGAACTAGAACAAACAATCCTAAAATGTGTGTGGAACCACAAAAGACCATGAATACCCAAAGCAATCTTGAAAAGGAAAATCAAAGCTGGCGGCATCACAGTTCTGGACTTCAAACTATACTTAAATGCTGTAGTCATCAAGACAGTATGGTACTGGCACAAAAACAGACGCATAGATCGGTAAAACAGAACAGAATACCCAGAATGGACCCATAACTGTATGGTCAACTAAACTCTGACAAAGCAGGAAAGTATATCCAATGAAAAAAAGACTGTCTCTTCAACAAAGGGTGTTGGGAAAACTGGACAGCAACATGCAGAAGAATGAAATTGGACCACTTTCTTATGCCATACACAAAAATAAATTCAAAGTGGATGAAAGACCTAAATGTGAGACAAGAAACCATCAATATCCCAGAGGAGAACACAGGCAGCAACCTCTTTGACATTGGCTGTAGCAACTTCTTACTAGATATGTCTCCTGAAGCAAGAGAAACAAAAGCAAATATGAACTATTGGGACTTCATCAAGATAAAAAGCTTCTGCACAGCAAAGGAAACAATTAACAGAACTAAAAGGCAGCTTACAGAATGGAAGAAGATATTTGCAAATGACATATTTGATAAAGGGTTAGTGTCAAAAATCAATAAACAACATATCAAACTCAACGCCCAGAAAACAAATAATCCAGTTAAGAAATGGGCAGAAGACATGAATAGGCATTCTTCCAAAGATGACATACAGATGCCCAACAGACACATGAAAAGATGCTCAACATCACTCATCATCAGGAAAATGCAAAATAAAACCACGATGAGATATCAACTCACACCTGGGAGAATGTTTAAAATTAACAATACAGAAAATAGATTATTGGTAAAGATGTGGAGAAAGAGGAACCCTCTTAAACTGTTGGTGTGAATGCAAACTGGTGCAGCCACTCTGGAAACCAGTATGGAGGTTCCTCAAAAAGTTAAAACTGGAACTACCCCAAGACCCAGCAATTGCACTACTAGACATTCACCCAAAGGATAAAAAAAATACTGATTTGAAGAGGCATATGCACCCTGATGTATAGCAGCATTATCAACACTAGCCAAATTATGGAAAGAGCCCAAATGTCCATTGATTGATGAATGAATAAAGATGTACTATATTTATACAATAGAATATTACACAGCCATCAAAAGGAATGAAATATTGCCATTTGCAATGACATGGATGGAGCTAGAGTATATTATTCTGAGAGAAATAATTCAGTCAGAGAAGACAAATACCATATGAGTTCATTCATATGTGGAATTTAAGAAAGAAAACAGATAAATATAGGGGAAGGGGAAAAAAGAGAGAGAAGTAAACCATAAAAGACTCATAACTGTAGAAAACAAACAGGATTCATGAAGGGGAGGTGGGTAGGAGATGGGTTAAATGAATGATGGGTATTAAGGAGGGCAATTGTTCTGTTGAGCACTGGGTGTTATATGTAAGTGATGAATCACTAAATTCTACTTCTGAAACCAATATTATACTATATGTTAACTAACTGGAATTTAAATAAAAATTTGAAAAAAGTCAATGTACAGAAATCTGTTGCACTTCTATATACCAATTATGAAGCACCACATAGAAAGATTAAGGAATCAATCCCATTTACAACTGCACCAAAAACCATAAGATATCTAGGAATAATCATAGCCAAAGAGGTGAAAGTCCTGTACTACTCTGAGAACTATAAAACACTGATGAAAGAAATTGAATACAACACAAAGAAATGGAAAGATATTCCATGCTCATGGATTGGAAGAACAAATGTTAAAATGTCTATACTACCCAAAGCAATCTACACATTTAGTGCAATGCCTAACAAAACGCCAACAGCATTTTTCACAGAACTAGAAACAACAATCCTAAAATGTGTATGGTACCACAGAGGCCCCAAACAGCCAGAGCAATCTTGAAAAAGAAAATCAAAGCTGGAGACATCACAACTCTGGACTTCAAGTTATATTACAAAGCTATAGTGATCAAAACAGTATGATACTGGTAAAAAAATAGACACACAGATCAATAGAACAGAATAGAAAACCCAGAAATAAACCCACAATTATATGGTTAATTAATCTTGAACACAGCAGGAAAGAATATCTAATGGGAGGGTGCCTGGGTGGCTCAGTTGGTTAGGCGACTGCCTTCGGCTCAGGTCATGATCCTGGAGTCCCGGGATCGAGTCCCACATCGGGCTCCCTGCTCAGCAGGGAGTCTGCTTCTCCCTCTGACCCTCTTCCCTCTCGTGCTCTCTATCTCTCAGTCTCTCTCAAATAAATAAATAAAATCTTTAAAAAAAAAAAAGAATATCTAATGGGAAAAAGACAGTCCCATCAACAAATAGTGCTGGGAAAACTGGATAGCAACACGCAGAAGAATGAAACTGGACCACTTTCTTACACCATACACAAAAATAAATTTGAATTGGATTGGAGACCTAAATGTGATACCTGAAACCATAAAAATCCTAGAAGAGAACACAGGTAGTAATTTCTCTTACATCAGCGGTAGCAACTTTCTTTCTAGATAGGTACCCTGAGGCAAGGGAAACAAAAAGAAGAATAAACTATTGGGACTTCATCAAAATAAAAAACTTCTGCACAGAGAAGGAAACAATCGACAAAACTAAAAGGCAATGTATGGAATGGGAGAAGATATCTGCAAATGAGTTATTGGATAAAGGCTTAGGATCCAAAATATATAAAGATCTTATAAAGTTCGACATACAAAAAATGAATAAATGGGCAGAAAACATCAACAGGCATATAGATGGCCAAGAGACACATGAAAAGATGCTTATCAGCATTTATCATCAGGGAAATGCAAATCAAAACTACAATGAGAAATCACCTCACACCAGTCAGAATGGCTAAAATCAGCAACACAAGAAACAGTAAGTGTTGGCGAAGATGTGAAGAAAAAGGAACCCTCATGCACTGTTGGTGGGAAAGCAAGCTGGTGCAGCCACTTGGGAAAACAATATAGAGGCTCCTCAAAAAATTTAAAAATAGAACTACCCTACAATCCAGCAATTGCACTACTGGGTATTTACCCAAAGAATACAAAAGCACTAATTCAAAGGGATCCATGACCCCTATGTTTATAGAGCATTATTTACAAAAGCCAAATTATGAACAGCCCATGTGTCCATCAATTGATGATGAATGGATAAAGAAGATGTAGCTAGTGCGCGCACACGCACGCGCGCGTACACACACACACACACACACACACACACACACACACACAAGGAATATTATTCAGCCATAAAAAGAATGAAATTTTGCCATTTACAATGACATGGATGGAGCTACAAAGTATAATGCTAAGTAAAGTAAGTCAGTGAGAGTAAGACAAAAACCATATGATTTCACTTATATGTGGAATTTAAGAAACAGAACAAATGAGAAAAAGAAAAAAAAAGAGAGAGAGGGAAACAAACCAAGAAACAGACTCTTATTTACAGAAAACAAACAGATGGTTACCAGAAGGAAGGTGGGGGGGGGAATGGGTGAAATAGGTGACCGGGATTAAGGAGTGCACTTGTGATGACCACTGAGTGATTAAAATTTAGAAAAATAGAAAAATCCCCATAAGAAAATAATCAAATAAGTGCTAAAATTTATAAATCGAAAGTTATCCTATATTATGGAAATACAAAAAACCTGAAACAATGTTGAAGTGTAGTGGATTGATCAAATATGCCATATCTATAGAATGGAATAAAATATAGATATTAAAATAGAACAATATTTACCAAACTTGTATTAAGAAACACTAGTACTTGGAATGTATTGTATAGAAAAATATTTGGAATGTGTAAAATTATATAAAGTTAGGGGTCATTAATTCTCAAATATGTTAATGTTTTAACATCCATTGTGTTTCTCCACATAGAAGGATGTAAGAGATATTTATGTAATGTGTCTAAATTTAATTCAATCCTGGAACCCTATTTTTGTAGATAATTTGTTAAGATCACATAGAACAATGGTTAACAGAATACTGTATGATAAATACTGTTGAAGAATATTTAATGTTGTGGCAAATATTCAAAATATATAACTAATTTAAATGTATGTCATAAAATATATACAGATTACATATAAAACTATATGAGATAGTGTGTATGTCTGCATACATACGTCAAAAAACTAACAATCGGTTGGAGAAATTAGAAGTAACATTTGTTTCTCATGTTTAATTTGAAAATTTTCTATAATGTAAATAAATTACTTACTTTATTCAAAATATTTCTTTCATAGTACCAAATGTTGGTATTTGTATCTTTCTGCCCTATGGTTCTTTATTCTACCATCCATCCCTATGTTGTTGGTTGTTTTTAGAAACAACCAGGATGTAGGTTCTACATCCTAAAATCCACCACTTAGTATTACTTTGGACCCAAACTGAAAATATTCTGACAATGTTTCTTCCTTCATAATATCCTCGTCTCTGTTTCTACAGTGGCATCCTGCACATCTGGTAGATTTCATATCCCAGCTTCCACATATGTAGTCTCACCTCTCCTCCATATTTTTGTGTTTCCATAACATGCGGCCAGACACTTCTGCCAAAATCATCTCTCAAATGCACTGCTTTGCCCAAATCACTTCCTTCTGCAAATCCTTCAAAGACAGTATTTCTTTGCATATGAAATTCAAATTATTCATATACATTTTCAAACAGCCTTTATCTGCACATACATATCCATGAGATCTCTCATCTATCCTCTCCTGCATACTGATCTTTGTTGCTTAGTATACAAAATAACCATGTTCATGTTAACATTATCTAAACATGGTTTTTATACGTTTCTTTTCTTTTCACTAAAGTATTTCTTCAACTTTTATGTTTCCTGAATGTTTACATAAAAGGAGGACGAAATTACTCTAACATTTATTAGCTATTATAGACAGAACACTGAACAAGTTGATGTATTCCATATCATTTTTTAAAATTTAATTGGAATTTAAGTAATTCTAAGTCAATGTACAATGATTTCATGAACTAGGAATTAAGAATGTTCTGCCAAGTTCTACCTTGTACCATTTTCTTCCTTCCTGAACATTCTGACTATCATGGTACTGCCAACATGTTTTTTCTCATTTGTGTCCCTGGTAAGTGGGGTAAGGAGTAGGGAGCAATGTTTCTTTTTATTTCCAAAGTGAATCCACTAAGTTTTTTTATTGTTTGTTTCTTACAGCCAACCTCTGTAGAGAATTAATTTTGTCCTTGCTTCCTAGGTAGTTAAATTTCTCTTACCAGTCCTGACAGAGGGTTACAAACTTGTTATTTTATTAAGTAAAAGAAAATAACATCAATGAAAAAACAAAAGGTATACCATCTACAATCAGCATCACATAACAGCAACAACAAAAAGATATTTTAATATCAAAAAAGTAGAATTACAGGTTTAATTCCCTGAACAGAAGCCTGCCATTTCCCTAAATGGGCAATATGCTTTCATACATTGACATATCCAAGAATCAAAAAGTGAGGGAAAAAAATCATGATACATGTACCTAAGTACACGCATATGCTCAATAAAACCATAACCTAACATTTTATTTTATATTACATATTTAATTGCTTTCTTGATATGTTTGTGAGTTTGATGATCTCTATTCTACAACAGACACAAACTTGAATCCCAATTTTTCCAGGATTTTATTAGTCATTGAAAACCCAGTCATACTGATGTACTAATTTGCCTGGGCTGCCATAACAAAATACCACAGACTGGATGGCTTAAACAACAGAAAGGTATTTTCTCACAGTTGTGGAGGTTAGAAGTCTGATCACAGTGTCATCAGGGTTGGCTTCTCCTGAGGCTTCTCTATTTGGTTTGTAGATGATCACCTTGTCACTGTGTCCTCACATGGTCTTTCTTTTGTATGAATGCATCCCTGGCTTCTCTTTGTGTCCAAATTCCTCTTCGAAAAGGACACATGCCAGTTTGAATTTAAGTCCATCCTAATGACCTCATTTTAACATAATTACCTCTTCAAAGGCCCAATCTCCAAATACAGTTAGTTACATTCTGAAATACTGGGGCTAGAGTTTCAACATAAGAATTCTGGGAAGACACAATTCAACCCATATCAATTAGCAATACCACTAAAAATAGAATATCAACCTAACTAAAATTTGTACTTTCTCTGAGATTAAAAGATAATTTAATCCAACTGATAATAAGATTGAAAAATCTATCATGTTATTTACATGTTATGTGTGAAATCTGAGGGCAAAAATATGTTTAGTTCTTCCACGAACTATATTTTTAGTCATTAAATAGTAATTATCAATTCCTCTGATATTGAGAAATTAATGTTTTTCTAATTTTTCTTTTTTAAGACAGTGTTAGTCACCTTAATTTAGTGGTTTTCCAACTCCAGCAATAGCAGTCAAGTGACACCACGATTGACACGATGGTTTTCCTTTCACATCTCTCTTACAACATAAATCTAAAATGGAAAACTTGAAGGCTATTCAGCATGAGGGGAAATGGGAAATTCTTAAAAATGTACTTGCATTCTTGGTTGATAAGTGAACTCATCTTCATGCATGGAATTAAAAAAAAATACTTTTGACACCATTATAATACCCGTTTGTTTAAACATAAACATAAGGGACGCCTGGGTGGCTCAGTCGTTAAGCATCTGCCTTCGGCTCAGGTCATGATCCCAGGGTCCTGGGATCAAGTCCCACATCAGGCTCCTTGCTCAGTGAGGAGCCTGCTTCTCCCTCTCCCTCTCCCTCTACTGCTCCCCCTGCTTGTGCTCTCTCTCTCTCTCTGACAAATAAATAAATAAAAATCTTAAAAAAAGTGCTTTCTCTAAAAAAAATAAATAAATAAAAATAAACATAATATGTATTCAAGATTCTATTTCAAAGTGAAATTTTCACTTTTCTCTATATTTTTGCTCTAAAACATGCATTAATAGGCTTTTTTGGCTTTTGGGGCATATTTCATTCACTTCGATTGTTTAGTAAATCGAGATCAGACTTTTTGGTTGCAAGCAACATAGGAACTCCGAGTAATTTCAACAGAAAAGTTATTTGGTTAGGTCACAGAACTGAGGCTGAAAAACTTGGCTCATATATAGGACAACTCAAGGGGTTGCTGTTCCTGGCACTATGCAGCCAATTTACTGCAGCTGCTAGCACTATTGAGACTCTTGCTGCTACCAAAAGTGTCCGTGATACCACCAAACCTGCAATGATCTTACCCCCTCTATTTGACCCTACTTGGAACCACATGTTCAATATCCAAAGTCCATAGCAAGTGTCTTATTGGTGGAAATGCAGACAAGTATTTGTCAACCTAACTAAAGTTATAGCCTCTTCATTCCATACAAGAAAAGCACTTTATGAGCTGGGGGATGGAGAATCACTACATTTGTCACATTGCCTAATAAGTTCTCATGCGGGCCTGGGGAACATGGAAGGAAAATCCTTTATGTGTGTTAAAATCAATCAATTTCAAACCAAAATTTGGGGGAAACTCCAAATCTTAATTTACAGACTAAAAAAAAAAAGTGGGGGTTAAGGGTTATTAGGCATTTAAAAATAGCAGTCACCCCTTTGGTAATTTCTGAAAAATAACAGGAGTTTTTCCTCAAGTAGTAAGTAGAATCTAGATGCAGAATAGTATATTCATAGAAGGAAAAGGCTCAGGATACTGTCTTATTTGAGCCAAAGTTTCAAAGAATCCTGGAATCTATATCTGGCTTGATCACGAAACTCAGTACTTTCATATTTGAATTCAGCTCTAGAAGTCATGGATAAAGTGACTTGAAGGTCCTGTCATCCCAAACACATACAGGCTAAAGAACAGCTTCAAATTTTGCTATGTAAAGCCTGATTAATAATAATTAAAAAAAGGAATGTGTATCTTTACTTAAATAATGAACATTTTACTAAATTAATTTCCTGGGTTATCTTGTCATTGTTGAGAAATTCTAAAATGAATAAACAGTCCAAGAAAATATAATGCATAACCAATTATCCACCAACCAGAATTTAAAAGTGTTATAATTTGGTCATACCTGTTTTATCTGTTTTTATATAATCACTAACATGTATTACAGCTAAATTTGAAGTCCTTTCCCCTATGTCTAGTCACTTTCCCTTCACTTGAGATAAATATTATCATGAACTTAGTATATATGCTTGCAATCTTTTAAACACATTTACGTATACATATGTATGTATTATTGAAGAGCATATAGTATTTTGTTTTTTATAAGTGTATCATATATTTTTATATATTCTTATTTCATAATTCTTTTATCATTATGTTTTGAGATTTATTTTTTGATACATTAATTTTAATTCATTTACTTTAACTGATATGCTGTATCCCATCTTATAAATTTGTTTCATCTATCCCTACTGATGGACATTTTGTTTGTAACCATTCTCTTTTTGTTTTTACCAGTAATGCTGCAATGAACATTTTTGTACATATCTTTTTGTGCCGTTTTTCTATAAATGGAAATTCTGGGCTACAAAGGCATGGGACAATTTTCATTGTGCTGGATGACTGAAAAACTTTTCATCCTTTATTATTTTTTAAAAAATTAAAAAAAGACAACCTGTATTTTTTTTTTTACCAATCCCTAAAATTTCTAGACACACTTCTTCCTCTTTTTGCTTTTACATCACAGAGGTAAATCTTTCTAATAAGACAAAATGGGGTAAAAACATAAAATGACTTTTCTCAGCATTAATGAGATTAATGATTTAATTTGCCAATGTGTTCATTTTTCTTTGCAAAATAATTTTGTTGTATGACTGGAGTCCCTTTTCAAAGTCCTGGGAAAATGCTTACTCATGAAAATTAAAGACAGACTTTCTTTTGGAAAAATTATCTCCAAATTTACCAGCACAAATTGGCAGAGCCAGGAGTATTTCTATAAAGTTTGGGGAAAACAAAACCTAATTAAAATTACTAAAATTAGACAAATATCCCTTAGTCAAGAGTTTAAAAAAAAAAAACTTACTGAGTTTTGAAGATTTTAATAGGATAGTTTCATTATACAACAAATCATTAGATTTTAAAGAGAATGTTTCACAATGGCTGTTACATAGATATATACTTATGAATGTCCTTTTCATCTATTCAAGTAAAGACTTTCTATTTTGTCCTGCTGTTTCCATCTGTTTGATCAAGAACTGAGGAAGAGTAGCAACCTGGATTTACCACTGTTTCTACTGGATTCTGAAAATAAAACAAGCTATTCTAAAACATGGGTGACTTGTCATGGTGAGTTTGATTAATCTAGTAAAAGATGCTGGGGGCATTCTTTACTATTGGGTCTCTGCCATCAATTAGGATTTATTTTCCATCTTTCCTGTTCCTCAAGAAATTATTTTCTAAATATGCAGTTTATAAAAGCAGAGGGGATAAGTTAATTCCCACATGCCTCCTAACAACTTGGGCCGACTTTGTAAAATTAAAGTAGGGAAGCAGGTTTAAGAGTGTGTTTGTGTGTGTGTGTGTGTGTTAAGGTAGGTGCCCTGCTTCTCTCACTGCTCCCCTTCTGAGAGAAAGGAAATGCCCCCTTACAGTGCAAAGATGCTATCTGGTTACCAGCCAAATATATTCTGCACTCTCAGACAAAGGGAATATTTGAGGTCTAGAGGTAGACAATCTCTGGGGAGAGTGAAGTGGTTTTGTTACTGTAAAGAAAAATAAATTTGCTTGAATTTTGCATGCTTCCACTTAGGCAATGTATTGACCTTCCTTTCCGCTCTGCAGAGAATTTGGGCAATGTGAGTGTGAAGTTCCTGAGAGTTGAGTTTTCTGGAGATAAAAATGGGATTTCTCCTGATTTACTACTTCTTGTCAATGCTAGTATACAAGCACAATCTGATTATCTGTTGTGACTGTTGGATGTATGACTGCTTTAACTGGACAACTGACTTTTGTAATTTTACAAGACATTTCTAATATTAATGTGTTATGATTCTATCAATTTGAAAAAGGGATACATCAGTTTGGTTCAGTAGCTGGGAAAAGCATTAAAGGAGGAACAGCTTCTGAAACATGAAAGTTGGGTAGAATTTTTATGTGTGATGACATATGTGAAGGGCAGGTCAGACAGAGAGCAAACCTGAACAAAGGTATAATGGTGATGGTCATCCCGATATATGAACTTGCTCTAGGTCAAAGAAATGCTTTGCAGCAGTATTGAGATTAAAAACCAAATTTCTCCACTTCTGAGTGATCATTCTATTTTTTCAGCAGAATGAGAGAAAGTTATTGTCATTCACACAATTTTAGGCAAGTTATCTATCTCTTATAAGTAACAATATATATTTATATTTTAAAATATAATATACCATATATTGTATATATAGAGAATATATAGAAAATATAAAATGGGAACAAGAGGTTTTTTAAGGAATAGATAATAGTATAAATAAAATACAATGGGAAGGGCGCCTGGGTGGCTCAGTTGGTTAATCGACTGCCTTTGGCTCAGGTCATGATCCTGGAGTCCCAGGATCGAGTCCCGCATCAGGCTCCCTGCTCGGCAGGGAGTCTGCTTCTCCCTCTGACCCTCCCCCCTCTCATGTGCTCGCTCTCTCTCTCTCACTGTCTCTCAAATAAATAAATAAAATCTTTAAAAAAATACAATGGGAAAATGTGATTTTTATGTTGGCATTTTAAAAATTAAACAAATAACCAGAGTATGTATCTCCAAACTCTGTTATCTATCCAACTGATAAGAACAAACATGTTTAGGGCGGAGCAAGATGGTGGAGGAGTAGGAGACCTGGATTTCGTCTGGTCTCAGGAATTCAGCTGAATAGGGATCAAACCATTCTGAACACCTACAAACTCAACAGGAGATCGAAGATAAGAATAGCAACAATTCTCTGAACAGAAAAGCGACCACTTACTGGAAGGTAGGACGTGCGGAGAAGAGAATCCGAGGCAATATTCGGGAGGATAGACAATGGGGGAGGGGGCCTCCGTGGCCGCTTCTGGCAAGTGATAGAGCCGTGGAGCACAAAATCGGACCTTTTAGAAGTCGGATCCGCTGAGGGACGTCACTCTAGTGGCTAAGCGGGAGGTGGAACCCTTGCGGGACAGTGTGGTCTGAGGACCCTTGGGGTCACAGAAAGACAGGGGGATGCCTGAGTGCAGCAGAGCTCCCAGGTATTGGAGCGGGGAAGCCGGCTGCAGAGACGGAGCCGAGGCGCGGGCTCTCAGCTCGGGTTTGCCATAAACTGTGATCTGCGACCCAGTTGGGCCACTGCTCCTCCAGCAGGGACCCAACAAGCGGCAGAGCCGGGGAGACTCCTCTTCCTTCCCCGGGAGGAGCGGGGCGGGAGCGCACCGCAGGGATCTGCTGGGTTTGGAGACTCCACACGGGGTCAGGTGCCAGAGATAGAAACGCTCGGTCACAGGCCGGGTGAGCACGGAGTGCAGCGGAGACTGGGGAGACGGGAGTGACTGCTTTTCTCTGGGGGTGCACTGAGGAGCAGGGCCCCGAGTTCTCAGCTCCTCTGGGTGGAGATTAGGAGGCCACCATTTTCACTATGGTCCTCCAAATCTGTACCAAGAGCTTGCAGGGAACAAAAGCTCCCGAGAGCAAACCCGAGCAGATTGCTTAGCCCTGACCGGCAAGGGCGGGGCAATTTCGCCTCCGGCAAAGACATTTGGGAACCACGGCAACAAGCCCCTCCCCCAGAAGATCAGCAGAACAGCCAGCAAGCGAAAACCAAGTTTACCGATCAAGGAGAACAGGAGAACTCCAGCGCTAGGGTAATACTGCACATAGAATTCATGGCTTTTTTTACCATGATTCATTAGTTTTTCAAAGTTAATTTTTTTAACTTTTTTCTTTTTTTGAATTTTTCTTTTTCCGTTTTTCAACCATCTTATCAATCCCTTTTTTAAAAAAACATTTTTTATTTTTCATTTCTGGAAAATTTATCCCTTCATACTAGTTACCCTTATTTTTGGCATATATATATATAAGTTGTTCTCTCTTTAAAATTTTGAGATACAGTTTTTTCTAACAGATCAAAATATACCCTAAATCACTAGTATATGGCTTTGTTCTAGTCTCCTGCCTAATCACATTCTCTCCCTTTTTTTTCTTTTCTTTTTTTTTAAATCTTCTTTCTTTTTTCAAACAACTTATCTTATCAATTCCATTTATAAAATCTTTTATAAGTTTCATCTTTACAGTCATCTTCCATCCCTTCATTGTATCAACCCTTATTTTGTACATATATGTCTTTCTTCCTTTAAAATTTTAGGAGGCACTTTCTTCTAACAGACCAAAATACGCCCAAAATCTAGTGTATGGTACCGATCTATGCACTAGCCTGATCATATTTGATCATATTCTGTTTTTTTTTGTTTTGTTCTGTTTTTGTTTGTTTTTATCTTTTTTCTCTCTCTCTCTTTCTTTTTTCTTTCTTTCCCTTTCTTTTTCCCTGGTTTCAGGTCTTTTCTGATTTGTATAGAGTATATTTCCTGGGGAGGTTGTTAACCTGTTAGCATTTTGTTCTCTCATTCATCTATTCTCCTCTGGACAAAATGACAAGACGAAAAAAGTCACCTCAGCAAAAAGAACAAGAGGTAGTACCGTCTGCCAGGGACCTACTCAATACGGACATTAGTACGATGTCGGACCTAGAGTTCAGAATCATGATTTTAAAGATACCAGCTGGGCTTGAAAAAAGCGTGGAAGTTATTAGAGACACCCTTTCTGGAGAAATAAAAGAACTAAAATCTAATGAAGTCGAAATCAAAAAGGCTATTAATGAGGTGCAGTCAAAAATGGGGGCACTAACTGCTAGGATAAATGAGGCAGAAGAGAGAATCAGTGATATAGAAGACCAAATGATGGAAAATAAAGAGGCTGAGAAAAAGAGATAAACAACTACAGGATCACGAGGGCAGAATTCGAGAGATAAGCGATAGGATAAGACAAAACAACATTAGAATAATTGGGTTCCCAAAAGAAGAAGAAAGAGAGAGGGGCAGAAGGTATATTGGAGCAAATTATAGCAGAGACCTTCCCTAATTTGGGGAAGGAAACATGCATCAAAATCCAGGAGGCACAGAGAACCCCTCTCAAAATCAATAAAAATAGGTCAACACCCCGACACCTAACAGTAAAACTTACGAGTCTCAGAGACAAAGAGAAAATCCGGAAAGCAGCTCGGGAGAAGAGATATGTAAACTACAATGGTAGAAACATTAGACTGGCAACAGACCTATCCACAGAGACCTGGCAGGCCAGAAAGGACTGGCATGATATCTTCAGAGCACTAAATGAGAAAAATATGCAGCCAAGAATACTATATCCAGCGAGGCTGTCATTGAAAATTGAAGGAGCGATAAAAAGCTTCCAGGACAAAAAAAACTAAAGGAATTTACAAACACGAAACCAGCCCTACGAGAAATATTGAAAGGGGTCCTCTAAGCAAAGAGAGAGCCTAAAAGCAACATAGACCAGAAAGGAACAGAGACAATATCCAGTAACAGTCACCTTACAGGCAATACAATGGCACTAAATTCATACCTTTCAATAGTTACCCTAAATGTAAATGGGGTAAATGCCCCAATCAAAAGACACAGGCTATCAGACTGGATTAAAAAATAAGACCCATCGATATGCTGTCTGCAAGAGACTCATTTTAGACCCAAAGATACCCCCAGATTGAAAGTGAGGGGGTGGAAAACCATTTACCATGCTAATGGACACCAAAAGAAAGCTGGGGTGATAACCCATATATCAGACAAATTAGATTTTAAAACAAAGACTGTAATAAGACATGAAGAAGGACACTATATCCTACTTAAAGGGCCTATCCAACAAGAAGATCTAACAATTGTAAATATCTATGCCCCGAACATGGGAGCAGCCAATTATATAAGGCGATTAATAACAAAAGCAAAGAAACACATTGACAACAATACAATAATAGTGGGGGACTTTAACACCCCCCTGACTGAAATGGACAGATCATCTAAGCAAAAGATCAACAAGGAAATAAAGACTTTAAATGAAACACTGGACCAAATGGACTTCACAGACATATTCAGAACATTCCATCCCAAGGCAATGGAATACACATTCTTCTCTAGTGCCCATGGAACATTCTCCAGAATTGATCACATCCTAGGTCACAAATCAGGTCTCAACGGTACCAAAAGATTGGGATTATTCCCTGCATATTTTCAGACCACAATGCTTTGAAACTAGAACTCAATCACAAGAGGAAAGTCGGAAAGAACTCAAATACATGGAGGCTAAAGAGCATCCTACTAAAGAATGAATGGGTCAACCAGGAAATGAAAGAAGAATTAAGAAAATTCATGGAAACCAATGAAAATGAAAACACAACTGTTCACAATCTTTGGGATACAGCAAAGGCAGTCCTGAGAGGAAAGTATATAGCAATACAAGCCTTTCTCAAGAAACAAGAAAGGTCTCAAATACACAACCTAACCCTACACCTAAAGAAGCTAGAGAAAAAAACAGCAAATAAAGCCTAAACCCAGCAGGAGAAGAGAAATAATAAAGATCAGAGCAGAATTCAATGAAATAGAAACCAAAAGAATAGTAGAACAGATCAACGAAACTAGAAGCTGGTTCTTTGAAAGAATTAACAAGATTGATAAACTCCTGGCCAGACTTATCAAAAAGAAAAATGACCCAAATGAACAAAATCATGAATGAAAGAGGAGAGATCACAACCAACACCAAAGAAATACAAACAATTATAAGAACATATTAGGAGCAACTCTATGCCAGCAAATTAGATAACCTGGAAGAAATGGATGCATTCCTAGAGATGTATCCACTACCAAAACTGAACCAGGAAGAAACAGAAAACCTGAACAGACCTATAACCAGTAAGGAAATTGAGGCAGTCATCAAAAATCTCCCAACAAACAAAAGCCCATGGCCAGATCGCTTCCCAGGGAATTCTACCAAACATTTAAAGAAGAATTAATACCTATTCTCCTGAAACTGTTCCAAAAAATAGAAATGGAAGGAAAACTTCCAAACTCATTTTATGAGGCCACCATTACCTTGATCCCAAAACCAGACAAAGACCCCATCCAAAAGGAGAATTACAGACCAATATCCTTGATGAACATGGATGCAAAAATTCTCACCAAAATACTAGCCAATAGGATCCAACAGTACATGAAAAGGATTATTCACCACGACCAAGTGGGATTTATCCCTGGGCTGCAAGGTTGGTTCAACATCCGCAAATCAATCAACGTGATACAATACATTAACAAAAGAAAGAACAAGAATCATATGATCCTCTCAATAGATGCAGAAAAAGCATTTGACAAAGTACAGCATCCTTTCTTGATCAAAACTCTTCAGAGTATAGGGATAGAGGGTACCCACCTCAATATCATAAAAGCCATCTATGAAAAACCTACAGCGAATATCATTCTCAATGGGGAAAAGCTGAGAGCTTTTCCCCTAAGGTCAGGAACGCGGCAGCGAGGTCCACTATCACCACTGCTATTCAATATAGTATTAAGAGTCCTAGCCACAGCAATCAGATAACAAAAAGAAATAAAAGGCATCCAAATCGGCAAAGAGGAAGTCAAACTCTCACTCTTTGCAGATGATATGATACTGTATGTGGAAAACCCAAAAGACTCCACCCCAAAACTGCTAGAACTCATACAGGCATTCAGTAAAGTAGCAGGATATGAAATCAATGCACAGAAATCAGTGGCATTCCTATACACCAACAACAAGACAGAAGAGAGACAAATCAAGGAGTCGATCCCATTTACAATTGCACCCAAAACCATAAGATACCTAGGAATAAATCTAACCAAAGAGACAAAGGATCTGCACTCAGAAAAGTATAAAATACTCATGAAAGAAACTGAAGAAGACACAAAGAAATGGAAAAACGTTCCATGCCCATGGATTGAAAGAACAAACATTGTGAAGATGTTGATGCTACCTAGAGCAATCTACACATTCAATGCAATCCCCATCAAAATACCATCCACTTTTTTCAATGAAATGGAACAAATAATCCTAAAATTTGTATGGAACCAGAAAAGACCCCGAATAGCCAGAGGAATCTTGAAAAAAAAAAAAGCAAAGCTGGCGGCATCACAATTCCGGACTTCCAGTTCTATTACAAAGCTGTCATCATCAAGACAGTATGGTACGAGCACAAAAACAGACACATAGATCAATGAAACAGAATAGAGAGCCCAGAAATGGACCCTCAGCTCTATGGTCAACTCATCTTTGACAAAGCAGGAAAGAATGTCCAATGGAATAAAGACAGTCTCTTCAACAAATGGTGTTGGGAAAATTGGACAGCCACATGCAGAAGAATGAAACTGCACCACTTCCTTACACCACACACAAAAATAGACTCCAAATGGTTGAAAGACCTAAACGTAAGACAGGAGTCCATCAAAATCCTAAAGGAGAACACAGGTAGCAACCTCTTCGACCTCAGCTGCAGCAACTTCTTCCTAGAAACATCGCCAAAGGCAAGGGATGCAAGGGCAAAAATGAACTATTGTGATTTCATCAAGATAAAAAGCTTTTGCACAGCAAAAGAAACAGTCCACAAAACCAAAAGACAACCGACAGAATGGGAGAAAATATTTGCAAATGACATATCAGATAAAGGGCTAGTATCCAAAATCTATAAAGAACTTATCAAACTCAACACCCAAAGAACAAATAATCCAATCAAGAAATGGGCAGAAGACATGAACAGACATTTTTCCAAAGAAGACATCCAAATGGCCAACAGACACATGAAAAAGTGCTCAACATCACTCGGCATCAGGGAAATCCAAATCAAAACCTCAATGAGATACCACCTCACACCAGTCAGAATGGCTAAAATTAACAAGTCAGGAAACGACAGATGTTGGTGGGGATATGGAGAAAGGGGAACCCTCCTACACTGCTGGTGGGAATGCAAGCTGGTCCAACCCCTCTGGAAAACAGTATGGAGGTTCCTCAAAAAGTTGAAAATAGAGCTACCCTACGAGCCAGCAATTGCCCTACTGGGTATTTACCCCAAAGATACAAATGTAGGGATCCGAAGGGGTATGTGCACCCCAAGGTTTATAGTAGCAATGTCCACAATAGCCAAACCGTGGAAAGAGCCAAGATGTCCATCGACAGATGAATGGATAAAGAAGAAGTGGTATATATACACAATGGAATATTATGCAGCCATCAACAGGAATGAGATCTTGCCATTTGCAACGACATGGATGGAACTGGAGGGTGTTATGCTGAGTGAAATAAGTCAATCAGAGAAAGACATGTATCATATGACCTCACTGATATGAGGAATTCTTAATCTCAGGAAACAAACTGAGTGTTGCTGGAGTGGTGGCGGGGTGGGAAGGATGGGGTGGCTGGGTGACAGACATTGGGGAGAGTATGTGCTATGGTGAGCGCTGTGAATTGTGCAAGACTGTTGAATCACAGATCTGTACTTCTGAAACAAATAATGCAACACATGTTAAGAAAAAAGAAAAAGAAGAAGCTAGCAGGAGGGGAAGAATGAAGGGGAGTAAGTCGGAGGGGAAGATGAACCATGAGAGACAATGGACTCTGAAAAACAAACTGAGGGTTCTAGAGGGGAGGGGGGTGGGGGTTGTGTTAGCCTGGTGATGGGTATTAAACAGGGCACATTCTGCATGGAGCACTGGGTGTTATGCACAAACAATAAATCATGGAACACTATATCAAAATCTAATGATGTAATGTATGGTGATTAACATAACAATAAAAATTTAAAAAAAGAACAAACACGTTTATTAGTTCAATTTACGGATACAAATGCTTCATGAAACTCACTATGCTTAAAATCCTCATCACTACAAAAACATATTATAAGGTACATAATTCAAAGTAACAATTTGTCTAAGGGTTAAATGTAAACACCTTAACCAAATTATGATTTCAGGCAGTAGCAAATTAACAGTCATCTTTAACCTGGCAAAATCAGAAACAAAGATTTAGACACTTATACACAAACACACACACACATACACACACACACACACACTTACTGAAAAACTAAGCTTTCACCTCCAGGGCAAGTCTGTTGTTAATATACTTTACATCCTTCTAACTGCGATCTAGCTGGGGCCCACTTGCCTTAAGTAAACCACCTCTTTTCAGACAAAATTGAGCTTAACATTCATTCAATTTCATGGTGTTTCAACATGTACCTTTTAGAAATGATGAAGTAAGGGAAACTAACCCCAAATCAACTACTGAAGCCCATTAAAGTGGGCTTATTTGCATACTTTGGCTTTATATGGAAACCTGCTCCAGAGAGCTGCATGAACTTCTGGGCTGAATGAGATACAGGGCTGTGGTTGATGTTTTCTTGTACAGACCATTCAGAACTCACATGGTAGCTAAAGTGTTGTTGATGAGTCTGTCATAGATCAGCACTTCTTGGTTATTTGAGCAGACAAAGAGGTTCAGAAGTATTGAATCTGGAAACTTCAAGGAGTTCAAGGCCAATATGAGTGTGCCATTTAGAAAAATGCATCAATGTAGGTTTAGGTTATTGATATTTTAATTAGTGCTCTTAAGATTTCACTCCTCTACCACATGATCCACCTTTCTGATATAAAAGTAGGAGACTGTATAAAAAATTTTGACCGTTTATTCAGTGCAGGATTTCAGCTTGTGAGGGCTAACAGAGAGCCAAACAACCCAGAAGAAGTGGATTTTGGCATGAAGAACAGCGGGAAAAAAAGGTCTGTTGAGTGATTGACAGGTCAGATTCTGAGGGGAAAAAAATCACTCCAACTCCAACACAGATAATAATGTACTTCTGAATATTCAAGCACATGCTGTTATTTTAAAGTTTAAAGAAAAAGTGAAAGAATCACAAAACTAAACTTAAAAATACAACTCAAACCAAGATAATCAGATAGGATTTTTAAACACTAAAGTTACAGTACTATACTATCAAAAGTTATATTTCATACTTGAAAAATTTCAAACCTGTGTGTTGTATAGTCCAAGGTCAGAAACCTTTGACAAGAGAAAGTTCTGAGTGCCAGGATTATCTGTATTGTTCCTCAGTTTATGTATATTTCAGTACAGAACAGTTAACATTTGAGAATTTCTACAACCTGATGAATGACAAATTAAAAAGAATGTGTTATTTGATGTTTACCAATATAAAAAGAGAAAATTTATGAAGCATTATCTTTTTTGGACAACTTGATTTTAATGCTATATTCATATGAATAAGTGGTATATTCACTTTGTTCAAATGTAAAATAACTGCATTTTTGTCCTTGCACTGGACCCTATTTTACATTGCTATCATTTGAAAAAATCCAAATATTCAAAATGATTTTATTGTCAGAAATATGTGAGAAAACACTAATTTGTAAAAATAAATTACAAATAGAAAATGTTTAAATTTACCATGCAATTTCAATACCCACTCAAGATTCTATATTTAATTTTTGCTTAAATAACAAACACTTCTGTAGCACTTACTGCGGTTAGACCTTTGAGAGATGATAGGAAATATATATATTGGTCCTTGCCCCCAGTTCCTGGCATAGATCTCCAAACCCCTCATAATTACCTTGTAATTACCCCTTGTAATTGATAAGAGCTACAAGCATCTTTTGTTCTAATATTTGGTTTTTGATCCTGGTTCCTGACACCAAACTCCGAAGTCCTTTGGAATATCCTCAGTGATAGCAGTGTCTCTTATTCTAATGAGGCTATTCTATATGGGCTCCTAGATGGGAGCTGGTCATCAGAGAGAACAAGCCATATTTAAGAAGCTTGGATATTCAGCCCCACACCACATTCTCCAGAGAGGGGAGAGGAGCTGGAAGTGGGGTTAATGATCTATCATGCCTACATTATGAAGCCTCCATCCCAAAAGCACAGTTTTGGAGAGCTTCCATGTTGCTGAACACATGGAGATGGGGGGATGTCTTCAGCAACATGGAGAGTAGAATGCCTAGAGAGCATGGAAGCTCCACGTCCTTTCCTTTTCCTTTGCCCTATGCATCTCTTCCATCTCCCTTTTCCTGAATTACATCCTTTCATAATAAAACAGTAACCTAGTAAACAAAACGTTTCTGAGTTCTGTGAGCCATTCTAGCAAATTACTGAACCCAAGAAGGGAGTCATGGGAACCCCAATTTATAGCCAGTGGGTCAGAAGTACAGGTGACAACCTGGAACTTGCGACTGACATTTCAAATGGGGAAGGACAGTCTTGTGGGACTGAGGCCCTAATTTGTAGGATCTGATACTAACTTCAGCTAGTGTCAGAATTGAATTGAATTCTAGGATGCCCTGCTGGTGTCACAGGGACCTGCTTGTGTATCTCCCCAGCACACACATTTGGTGACCAGAAATGTCAAAAGTTAAGTGTTATATATCTGAGTAGTAAAGAAAAAACATACAGGAGAAGCGAGTTTTTCCTACTGAACACTGTTCCATACATTTTATTAATAATTAATTCATTATTTGCCATAAGACCCTTATGATGTATTATCTCTGCTTCACAGATGAGGAAATTAGGTTGAGGTTAAGTCGTTTATCCAAGGTGACATAGCTAGTAAAGGGCAGGGTCCAAGTTCTTAAACCACACTCCATATGACCTATTCTTCACACGGACCCACTCAAGAGAAGACTATGTGGGATTAGAAACTGAGAAAACAGGAAATGCCATCAAATATGAGTCACCAATAACATCTAACAACTGTTATCATTCTTTAATTTGTCAGATATGGAGACAATCATGGAACATATTGACATCCAGTTTAAATTTGCGTTTCTGATGGAATTTCCATTGCAATGGTTAGAGGTATGATTTACAACTATCTCAGTTATTTTTCAGGAAAGAGGGACATCTTTGTCAAATATTTAGTTCTAAGAGAGTTTTTCCATCTTACTGAAAATGAAGACACTTATCTCCTGTGACATGGTAACGTTGTTACAGATTTTGGAGAGGCAAATTAAAGTTGTTCAGTTGTTAAATCAGAAAAGAAATCCTCAAAGTATTGTATTTATTTGACAGATACGCAGCAAATAGAGTCTATTTCTCAAAATACATATAGTTATTTATTGTCTCAGTTGCAGTATTTGTACCAATATCTCACTTTGGCAAAACATTATCATCAGAACATATATTTGCATTTTACTTGTCATTGAACTCCTCATCACTGCAAATTAAGCATCTGCTCAGAGTGGATACATCCAAACCCTGTCTGGCAATTCACAAAGGGCAGTGCGCATGTCTGTGATATAGTAATGGACTCACAAATATAGGTAGGCCTGAAATGAAAGGCTAGAATCAGTGTATTGCTACAAAGTTAAATGATGCTACTTTTTGTTTTTAATCAAGAAATCCAAATATATTTTTAAAATTAAATACAATTATTTAAGGACTACATAAAAATGAGTCAACATGATCATTCAAGTAAAAAATTTTATGGTATTTTATTTGGTCTTTGGATATTTTTATGAAATATAATTTAGAATGGGTACTTTACTATAGTTTCTTTACCAATTTAAAATAAAAAGTATAAAAATAATACAATTTGTTCCCATAATTTATGGGAGATCCTGAAGGACCTTCTTAGAAGTGGACCCAGGAAAACATTGTCTAAAGGAAATCACTAAATGATCCCTTCCAATTCTAAAGGTTATTTTCCAAGAAAGATCCAGTGGACATCCTAAATGCAGATTACATTACAATGCAAATATTTAGACATAACCCTTTAAAATTATTATGACTACTCCAACATGCCTAAAATTTTTCCAAAATAAAAAATTCTTTTCTTGGAGTTATCTAAAAGGAATATTGAGTCATAGATACGACATATTTTTATAATGTCACATTAGAAATTCTACAAACAGCTAAAGATTGTGTTAAAAAAGTTTTAAGTGATGGTATACATGTTGGACATGGTAAAGATAGAAACACTACTCTGCTCTAAAACCTCACTCATCTTAGGGAGATGAGGACATTTGGTCCCCCCAGTTAGAATATTTCTGTTATACTGGCTCTATGCCTTGGACACAGTTATAGCCCTTTGTAAATACATATTAAAGAAAAAATATAGAGAATATCTGTTGTACTTATCTGGTATATAAATCTAGAAAATTTGAAGCTTGAGCTGAAGTACTATGATATCTATCAGAGGCAGTAGTTCTCAGTGTTTACAGATAGAGAGTGATGGGAATAAAATGCCAGGAGCTTCTAAGGACAACATAGGTTATCAGATCTCTCAGAACAAAAGACAAAGTGGGCAACAGCAGAATCTCTAGTTAAATAATATAAAATTCTCTACATTTGTTGTTATGCTACTGGATATTAGATTTATTAAATTATGTTGTCTCTTTGTTTATACTTCATTATAATCTTTTTGAACAGACACAATTTGGAGGTTTGCTTCACTTCATATTATTACAACTGCTATGTATGGAATATAGAATCTTGTTAGAATCCAACAAGTCTTTCTTGATCAAGCCCTATTTTTTGAGACCCTGAAACAAATTCAATATAAACATATTTATTTTTACTATACAATATTAATTCTACTAAAAGCACTTCTATTACTTTAAAAATATTGCTTATTGGGGTGCCTGGGTTAGCTTAGTCAGTTAAGCATCTGACTTGATTTCAGTTCAGGTCATGATCTTAGGGTTGTGAGATCAAGTCCTGGTGGGCTCCATGCTGGGTATGGAGGCTGAAAAATAAAAATAAAAAATAAATACATAAAAATAAAAGTATCACTTATTACTAGAGAAATAGATGTTCATAATTAACAGAGACTCTAATGTTTAATTTCTCCAAAAAACCTAAAACATTTATGTATTGTGACTGAAATAAGAATTTGTTAGTTGATTTTCTTCTGTTTGGACTGTCAAGAAAAGGTTTTGAAATGAGAAAAGAAAATAGCCTGAATTTGTTCTTGCCACAGCAAATTTTTCTTCTAAAATAGGAAAGAATCTCTACAGTTTAAAATATAGTCAAGAGAATACAAAAACGGATTTATCTGTAAGAGAACCACATATCCATGGAAAGGAGTAGTTTTCACTTACCCTCTTTTCAGAGTTAGCTTTAAAAATTCCATGAACTGTCTCTCTCATGAGTCATTTAAAATTAATAATATTTTACTAAATATAAAATCCAAATTATTCTTTTGGTCTCTGGAATGACTAGTTAGCATTTGTGGCACATATGTATATATATATCATTTAAATTCTAATTCATGTATTCATTTATTTATTTTTTCATTCAAAACATACTTACTCAGCTTCCATCATGCCTGAAAATGTGCAGGGCATTGATTAGCACTGCGTAATAGATTTTGTGGATATTTTAAGGTTCAAATGAGTCAAAGCAAACATTCTTAAAAGGAGAAATACAATTATTATGATACTAACAAAATTCACTATTGAGTGTCTCGTTCTCCCCATATTGGTATTATCTATAGGTCTCTCATTCTTCTCCATTCTCTTAGAATGCTCCTATTATGAATTTCTTTAAATGTATCTATCTGCTTAGTAGTTCATTAACTATAACATGTTTTGGAGCTGTTCTTATAACAGTCTTTGATTGAGTTAATAATCATAAAGACGTAGTTGTCTGTCTTTACTATACTTCAGATCACCAGGCATATACCATGAACAAAATTATAGTAAGCATTTACTGCTACATTTTCCATTCCCAATCCTTCTTTTTGACCATTCAGCTCTCCCCAGAGACTGACACTCTCATGGTGCCTTTGCCTGCTGTTATACTCAGATGTCTTCTCTTGACAGATACCCTGATCAACTTCCTCCTTCTTTACATCCCCTGGCTCTCATCAAAATTTACTGGTTCTGCAAGCAATAATATACTCCTCTCTAATTCCTAAGGTAAGAACTTTTTAATCTAATAAACCCAAAGCACTGTTTCTATGAGATGAGTTCATTATAAAGAGCAGAGCTCTATGCCACAAACTCTAAAGTTGATCGCATCTGCCTTTTAACACTGATTTCCTGAGATGATTTTTGTACCTTTAACTGATAAGTATCCCTTTTTAAACTTTTACCATGAAACTTTTCAAATATTCACAAAATTAGAAAAATAACACATTGGACTCCCATGTAGCCATTATTAATATTTTGCTAATTGTATTTAATCTATCATCCCATCCCATTTTTCTGGAGCATTTTAAGGCATATCCCAAATAACTCATAATTTCACCTATTATAAATACTTCAGAATATAGTCCTACATAATAAATATATATAACATAACCACAATGCCAACATCACCTCCAACAACTGACAGTAATTTCTTAATCTCATTTTTAGTTGTCTCAAAAATGTTACTTTATAGCTGGCATGATCATATCAGTACCCAAATAAGCTCTGCATATGCCAAAGTCAATATTTTAATGGTTAATATTGCTACTTAGATAGAAAAGTTACGTCTGTACCACACTGCAAGATAAACACAATGGAAGACTGTTTCCTGTAGTAATTAAGTCTCTTAGCTCTATAGTCACAGTTTGGGCTCAGATCAGGGGCTGCATTACAAGCTGTATGATATTGGATAAATTAGTCTCTCTGAGCCTGTTTTTTCAACTGTAAAATGGGAGCTATGAGCATTTAAAATGGGTGTGTATATTATTTATTTTTAATTTCTTAAAAGATTTTATTCATTTATTTGAGAGAATCAGAGAGAGCATGAGCAGGGGGAGGGGCAAATGGAGAGGGACAAGCAGACCCCACTGAGCGGGAGCGTGACACAGGGTTCAATCCCAGGACCCCGGGATCATGACCTGAGCTGAAGTCAGACGTTTAACTGACTGACTCACCCAGGCACGCCTATATTTAAAAACCGTTTACATGGTCCTCAGAAATAGTCTTAATAAGTGCATTTATTTTATTAGTTAATGTAGGTGGTTTTTCCTTCCTTTGCATGTATATGTGTGTGTATGTTTACATTTTGCCTTAGAATATGAAAATCTTAAGCTACTAGGCTATCAAAGAAAAATAATCACAACAGACGTAATTCTTCTTGAAACTTATTTAAAGAAAGGAGGCCTTTCCAGATAGGTGTACTAGCTAAGGTTTTAGAGATATAGACAAATTATAACTAATTGATGCCAGCCTTTCAACATGATTGAGAAACTTTATTGGTGAATTTCATAGTAGCTCCAGAGTGTGTGTGTGTGTGTCCTGAGTCCTTAATATGCATATTCCACTAACATAAGAATATCACAGAAACAATGCTCTAGAGTGTCAGATATTTCTATGAAATCCAATTGATTAAAGGTTTGAACAATGGCCCTAATTTGTTTGAAAACAATGAAAAGTGTAATTGTGTTCATTTAATCAAGGATACTAGAGTGCCATCTAGTGCCCAAGTTTCATGAACTGTAGACACATGGCCCTTAGGAACCCAGTATATAATGGAATAGGCATATACTACTCATACAAAGTATACAAAGTAACAGAAAATATTACAATTTCTCATTTTATACGATTTTCTTATGGAGCATAATCTGATGTTTATTTTGATGCCACATTTTAGGTTTTTAAAATATTAGATTTTTTTTTCAGTGATGTAAAACTACCATTTTTATTGTTATGTTAATCACCATACATTACATCATTAGTTTTTGATGTAGTGTTCCATGATTCATTGTTTCTGCATAACACCCAGTGCTCTACGCAGAACATACCCTCTTTAATACCCATCACCAGGCTAACCCATCCCCCTACCCCCTCCTCTCTAGAACCCTCAGTTTGTTTCTCAGAGTCCACAGTCTCTCATGGTTCGTCTCCCTCTCCAATTTCCCCCCCCCTTTCATTTTTCCCTTCCTGCTATCCTCTTCTTTTTTCTTAACATATAATGTATTATTTGTTTCAGAGGTACAGGTCTGTGATTCAACAGTCTTACACAATTCACAGCACTCACCATAGCACATACCCTCCCCAATGTCTAACACCCAGCCACCCAATCCCTCCCACCCCCCACCACTCCAGCAACCCTCAGTTTGTTTTCTGAGATTAAGAATTAGTCATATCAGTGAGGTCATATGATACATGTCTTTCTCTGATTGACTTATTTCGCTCAGCAAAATACCCTCCAGTTCCAACCCCGTCGTTGCAAATGGCAAGATTTCATTCCTTTTGATGGCTGCATAATATTCCATTGTGTATATATACCACTTCTTCTTTATCCATTCATCTGTCAATGGACATCTTGGCTCTTTCCATAGTTTGGCTATTGTGGACATTGCTGCTATAAACATCGGGGTGCACGTACCCCTTAGGATCCCCTACATTTGTATCTTTTGGGTAAATACCCAGTAGTGCAATTGCCAGGTTGTATGGTAGCTCTATTTTAAACTTTTTGAGGAACCTCCATACTGTTTTCCAGAGTGGCTGCACCAGCTTGCATTCCCACCAACAGTGTAGGAGGGTTCCCCTTTCTCCACACCCCCACCAACATCTGTCGTTTCCTGACTTGTTAATTTTAGCCATTCTGACTGGTGTGAGGTGGTATCTCATTGAGGTTTTGATTTGGATTTCCCTGATGGCGAGCGATGTTGAGCACTTTTTCATGTGTCTGTTGGTCATTTGGATGTCTTCTTTGGAAAAATGTCTGTTCGTGCCTTCTGCCCATTTCTTGATTGGATCATTTGTTCTTTGGGTGTTGAGTTTGATAAGTTCTTTATAGATTTTGGATACTAGCCCTTTATCTGGTATGTCATTTGCAAATATCTTCTCCCATTCTGTCGTTGTCCTTGGTTTTGTTGACTGTTTCTTTTGTTGTGCAAAAGCTTATCTTGATGAAGTCCCAATAGTTCATTTTTGCCCTTGCTTCCCTTGCCTTTTATGATGTTTCTAGGAAGAAGTTGCTGCGGCTGAGGTCGAAGAGGTTGCTGCCTGTGTTCTCCTTTAGGATTTTGATGGACTCCTGTCTCACATTTAGGTCTTTCAACCATTTGGAGTCTATTTTTGTGTGTGGTGTAAGGAAATGGTCCAGTTTCATTCTTCTGCATGTGGTGCCCAATTTTCCCAAAACCATTTCTTGAAGATACTGTTTTATTTCCATTGGACATTCTTTCCTGCTTTGTCAAAGATGAGTTGACCATAGAGTTGAGGGTCCATTTCTGGGCTCTCTATTCTGTTCCATTGATCTATGTGTCTGTTTTTGTGCCAGTACCATACTGTCTTGATGATGACAGCTTTGTAATAGAGCTTGAAGTCCGGAATTGTGATGCCTCCAGCTTTGCTTTTCTTTTTCAACAGTCCTCTGGCTATTCGGGGTCTTTTCTGGTTCCATACAAATTTTATGGACAATAAACAAACCAAAAAAAATTTGTTTTTGTTCCATTTCTTTGAAAAAAGTGGATGGTATTTTGATAGGGATTGCATTAAATGTGTAGATTGCTCTAGGTAGCATCAACATCTTCACAATATTTGTTCTTCCAATCCATGAGCATGGAATGTTCTTCCATTTCTTTGTGTCTTCTTCAATTTCTTTCATGAGTATTTTATAGTTTTCTGAGTACAGATTCTTTGCCTCTTTGGTTAGATTTATTCCTAGGTATCTTATGCTTTTGGGTGCAATTGTAAATGGGATCGACTCTTTAATTTCTCTTTCTTCTGTCTTGTTGTTGGTGTATAGGAATGCCACTGATTTCTGTGCATTGATTTTATATCCTGCCACTTTACTGAATTCCTGTATGAGTTCTAGCAGTTTTGGGGTGGAGTCTTTTGGGTTTTCCACATACAGTATCATATCATCTGCAAAGAGTGAGAGTTTGACTTCTTCTTGGCTGATTTAGATGCATTTGATTTCTTTTTGTTGTGTGATTGCTGTGGCTAGGACTTCTAATACTATGTTGAATAGCAGTGGTGATAGCGGACATCCCTGCCGTGTTCCTGACCTTAGGGGGAAAGCTCTCAGTTTTTCCCCAATGTCAGCAGTATATTCTATCAGTTTTTCCTAAGATTTTGCATGTCATCATAAAACAGCATCAACATCTGGTGAAATCTGAGTAAACTGCAGGTAAAATCCTAATAACAGGTCAAGGGAACTTACATAGTGAGTAATAATACAATTATATTTTAGGAGATTCCTGTATGTTAATGTGCTTTGTTCTTTACCTTTATTATCTCTAATACTAAGGAATTCTAGGAGTGAGGTATTATAACCATTTTACAGATGTAATTAAATCTCAAAGAGTAATGTTTGCAACATTGCCTTGCTGGTAAGTGTAGAAGACTGTATGGTAAGTGTGTCTGATCTTCATGAGCTGACCCTGTGCTAGATTACATGCCCTCGAATTCCATAGTACTTCAATGATGCCAATTATCAAACCAAAGCACAAAAATGACCACTGATTAAAGCCAATAAAATATGTCATTGGTCTACTTATGACCTTATAACTGAAATCACCTCAAATATCTACGCCACAACTGTAGTTGTAATAGAAACTAATAGAAAAATCAGATAATCAGATTATCTAGAAATAAGTTTTGCTCATAAAAAAACATTTATTATTTTTTTAAATGTCATTAAATTATACAAGAAGTATTGGTATCTCTTTCACTCTTATCAGAGTTTATCAATTATTAACTTTGGCATTATCAACATTTTGGGCCAAATATTCTTTTACGTCAGGAGCTGTCCTTCAAATTATAAAGAGAATATGGTTCCCAACCATCTATGCCCGGTATCAGAATCATGAAATTTGTGTGGTGATTCTTGAGGAAGGCCCTCTGCTAATAGTTCCCACCTTCTTAATTTTATATATATACTCCTTCCAAAAGAATGTTGAAAATAATTAGACTTGTATAGGTAGTAGAGCAGAACAGTTGTGAATAAGACCGGGTCTCTATTCTGTTGTGCTTAATGTCTAATAAAGTGAAATATTACTTTTAATCAAAGTTTAAGAATTACCTCACAGCAGATATTAATTTCAAAATTATATCCTGATAGATATAGGCTCTGGTAGGATCTTTTCTGCAAGGCCTGATCCCAAGACTTTTCTTTTTTTTTAAGATTTTATTTATTTATTTGAAAGAGAGAGACACAGTGAGAGAGAGAGAGCACAAGCAGGGGGAGTGGGTGATGGAGAAGCAGGCTTCCCGCTGAGCAGGGAGTCCGATGCGGGGCTCGATCCCAGGACCCCGGGATCATGACTCGAGCCGAAGGCAGACGCCCAACGACTGAGCCACACAGGTGTCCCCCAAGACTTTTCTATTTGCAAAGGCTAATCATGTAAATGATGAAAGCAGTATAGATTTCCCATAATTTTATGGTTTATCTTCATTTATGTCATTTATAGAAAATTGACACCTAATTTTAGGTGGGACATTTTAATGAACAGACAAAAAATAAACAAGTAGTTCCATACCACCTCCATATAAGGCCATTCTCTCTCCTCTTCTCTGTCTCTCTCTTTCTCTGTCTCTCTCTGTCTCTCTGTCTCTCTCCCTTTATACATGTATGTATATGTATGTAGTTAGGTGGTAGAAAGAAGTTAGAAGTAGACTGAAAAATGAGCGAAGATAATCTAGAAGGTAAAAAAAATGGAAGCAATATGACATAGTGAGGGGGACTTGACAGACATTTCAAAGATAATTTTAGTATAATTTCTAACTAGTTGTATGACTGGGTAAAGCTTCATAAATATTTTTTGAAAAAATAAAAAGAATAACTGAACAGTCAGAGTCTCATTTTCCTTTTGTAGAAAGAAAAGAATTATATATACTCTTCATATCACTCAAGAAACTTACAAATATTAAGTGAACTAATGAGGTCAGAGGTACATTATTTGTAAAGATCAAATAAGATGTGTATTATAAATACCCTGATTTCCCATTAAAATTTTCAAAAATTTCTAAAATGATAACAATTGTTAATAGCATTGTAAAACATTAAGTCATAGCCTGGGCAAAATTTCAACTAAGTGCCTAGTCACTCCTTTTCATTTTCCAAATTATTATTATTTTATTTTATATGCAAATAATGAATCATGGAACACTACATCAAAAACTAATGAGGTAATGTATGATGATTAACATAATAAAATAAAATTTAAAAAATAAATAAAATAAAAAACGACATTCAGATCTACATAAAGAAAGGAAGAGCATTTTCCAAATTATTTTAACAATACTTACTAAAACATGGGGTCCAATTTTTCTATTTGAAGTTTTCCTCTACCAGTATAATTTTTTTTGGCTTTTTGCATTTGACTTTGTCTTGGTAATATCAATAATAATTCCTGAATTCAATAAGTACTTTTTAGTGGTTAGAAATTATCATCATCTTTTGATGATCTTTTAGCAAGCTCATAGTACTTTTACATATATATCTGTGATTTTTCCTCATCTTTGTGAATAACAAAGCAAGTAAACAGAAAGTAAATGAAGTAAATTGTATGGAGAATTAATTTAGTGGGCATGTACAATTTTGCCTATAAACAGCTGGCTCAGGGCTACGCTATTGGAGATAGGTTACCGGCTGTGATATGTTAGAGTCCTAGAAAGCTATGTATAAGTTTAAATTCATTAAGTTTAACACAATTTCCCCAAGTAATAAAAGAATCTTTCACGATGAAGCAACAGAATTAACAAAAAACCTTATATAAATGAAGTTGACTTACATATATATACAGGTAGTAAGCTATATATTTATTCTTAGTTCAATTTTTGAGAAAAAAAATTGTATCCAATCACATCAAAATATGTATTTTAAGAACAAAACACTAAAGTAATAGAAGATATGGATAAACTTTATAATAAAGTTTTTAAATGTGCAAGGGATGAACCAAATATCAAAAGGAAAACTGGAGTATTCTTTTAGAAAATGAAGTTACTTCTATCAAGTAAAAATTCACCTTATTTCAACTGCTTTGCATGTTCATGTTCTGGCATATTGGGTTTTCTTCAAGAGAAGCACTAATTTATTTTGTAGTGTGGAGAAACTTTATTAGTATTTACAAGTTCAATGCTGCCTTGTCTTATGAAACATGTTATTAACTGTTAACCCACACAACACCCCTTGTTAAATAGCTCATTATTATTATCTTCACTTTCCAGCTGAAAAAACACACCAAGAAAGGTCACAGAGTGAGTCAAGGCCAGGATTAGCAATGAAAAGCACCCAGTTGTTGGTGCTTTCCTTGGTCTACCTGGCCACACTAACTAGGTGAGATGGCCTGCCTGGAGAGCCACAAAGAATGGGAGCTGACCCAGAGCTTGTGTAACCAAACTCCTAATAAAGACAGCCTGTGTAGTCCTTGCCTTGGGACTTCATACAAGTTACCCTAAATTTGAATTGGTGGGGCCCTCACTAATATTCTTGACCTAGATCCTGAATGTTGCCCTTACTATTCCCTCACCTCATGTCACCATCACTACTGAAACCCTATGAGTTTACCTGTGGTTTGCTCTACTCTGAACCCATTTCTAAGGAGAGAAAAGTAAATAGTGCTGAGGGCATTTTACAACCTAGGTGATATTTCTGGAGGAACTGCAATCTGTATTAATTCTCTTAAAAAATGAGACCAAATTTATAATCTTTGTGGGTTTTTTTATCTAAATGTTTGAGAAAAATAAATGCACATATAATAAAAACTAACTGAAATTCTAGAGAGTGGCTGGGGTAGAAGCAAGAGATACAGTATATTTTATGAAATACTGACAATGAAAAATAGACAGTGAAGACATGAATTTTCTAAATAATTAACTTACTATTGTTAAGTTTTTCACATTAGCAAGCACTTCAACCTTAAAAAGAAGTATGATCAAGGAAAATAGAAAAGAACTCTTAAAACCAACTAATAGCAAACAAAAATACTGGGGCTTTATTGGAACTACACAGCTTTTACGGTTTTTGAAATGTAGAGGACATGGGTTATCAATAATGTTTATCAAAAACATATTCTTATTTTAATTAATCTAATATCTCACTAGGAAATAAATACAATTGATCAAAGAGGCATATAAAGGTTTACCTATTGGTAAAATATCCTACTAATATTATATAGTATTTAATATATTTGATGTAACTGATGAAATTTATAAAATGTTTTGCTTTGTATAATGAAATACAGTCCTAAGTTATTTTTTCTTTAATTTAAATGAAATGAGAAAAACATTTCCCAGGATGGGGGGAAATAATAAAATATGTTTAAGCTGACAGGATAAAACAAAATAGAACTTCAGATTATCCCATTATTTACTAAAGCAACTGAATATATTATTGGTTTTCATACTAAAAAATCACATTTCAAAATCTAGCCCAGATGACTTCACTATTGAATTCTTCCACACATTTAGGAAGAAATAATAATTCTACACAACACTTTCACCGAAGAGAAAAACAAGGAACAGTCTCCAGCTCACCTTATGGGATCAGCACAGTCTTTACTCTAAAATTTTAAAAGGGCATAACGAGGAAGGAAAATTACAGACAAATTTCTTTGGAAAACATAGTTGAAAATTTCTAAATGAAATATGAGCAAATAAAACCATAAAACAGACAATATTACAACATTAAGTAAGGTTTATTTTAGATCTAAAGAGAAGTTTAACATCATTCAGAAATCAATCCATCTAATTCATCACACTGACAGAATAAAGGGGTAAATGGTGTAATTATAGCAATAGATACAGGAAAAGCTTTTGATAAAAGTCAATATTCTCCCATGATAAAAACTTTTAGCAAACTAAAAATAGAGGAGAATCTTCTTAATCTGGTAAGGGATATCTACAAATATCTACATAATACATTATATTTAATTAAGACATATCAAAAATTTCCCATCAAGACTGGGAACAAGAAAGTCTGATAACATCTCTTTCATTTAACTTTGCACTGGATGCCCTAGCCTGTGCAATAATATTATCAAAAGAAATAAAAATTATAAAGTTTGGAAAAGAATAAATAAATGGACACTGTTTGCAAGTGATATTATCATGTATACAAAATATCCAGGAGCATTCATAAACTGTTAGAATCAATAAGTAAATTTAACATGAAAATAAAAATTTTTTAGAAGATAAAAATTTTAAAAGAAGGTATTAATTTTAGCATCAAGCACATAAAATTCTTATATATTTAATAAAAATTGTGCAAAATCTTTGCACATAAAATTATAAAATATTACTTAGAAAAATTAAAGGAGAGGTAAATAAATGAAAGAATTTATTAAAGATTGTAAATATATTCTTTCCCAAATTACACAGATTAATTAAATAGGTTCAATTCAATCCCAATTAAAGTCAAAATTTTATTTTATAGACATTAATAAGTTTATTTTAAAATTCAAATCAAAATGCAAAAAGGTCAAGATGAGGCAAGGCGATCTTAAATGAAAATAGTCAGAGGGACCATGAGAGACTATGGACTCTGAGAAACAAACAGGGTTCTAGAGGAGATGGGGTTGGGGGGATGGGTTAGCCTGGTGATGGGTATTAAAGAGGGCACATATTGAATGGAGCACTGGGTGTTATATGCAAACAATGAATCATGGAACACTATATCAAAAACTAATGATGTACTGTACGGTGATTAACATAACATAATAAAATAAAATTTAACAGTAAAAAAAAAAGAAAACAAAGAGTATTTACATTACCATACACCAAGACTTACCAAGAGATCATAATAAGGAAGATTTTATGATATTGACACAAGAATAGAAAATCTGGGCCATGGCATATAATAAAGCATCCAGAAAACAGAATCATATAAACAGCCACAGACTTATGATAGAGGTGACATTGCTTTGCAGTGGGGGAAAATTAGGTTAATAAATCTTAATCTTTATGTCCTAAATACACCAAAATTGATTCCAGATGAAGTGTAGATCTAAATGTAAAGTACAAAACAATAAAGGTTGTAGGAGATAATATACGTGAATGTTTTCATGACCAAAATAACAGCTTTCTTAATGAGGAAACAAAAGGCATTGCTAAAGATAACACTAATAATTTGTGCCTATTTATCAAAATACTCCATGAAGACAGTTTAAAAGGCAGAATGAGAAAAAAACATATATATATATATATGTATATATATGATACACACATATACACACACAGAGACACATACATACATAATTATATACAATGTTCAGGAAAAATAAACAAACTACATAAAAAACTTCTACAACTCAAGAAACATAGATAGATGACCCCACAGAAAATAGTAGGCAAAACATCTGGACAGGCATTTCACAAAGAGGCTATCCAATGGCTAATAAACACATGTAAAAGTTATCAACACCATTAGCCATCAAGTGCATACAAATTAAAACCACAATGTGACAAATATGTCTAAGATCTACAAGAGGAAAACTATTAATTTCTGATGAATGAAATCAAATGAGAACTAAATAAATGGAAAGGTATTCCATGACCATGAATAGGAAGGAAGACTCAGTATTGTCAACGTATCAGTGGTTCTTGATCTACAGATTCAGTACAATCCCAATCAAAATCTCAGCAAGGTATTTTGTGGATGTTGACAAACTGATTCTAAAGTTTAGACGGATAAGCAAAAGAACCAGAAGAGTTAGTGTAATATTGAAGAACAATGCCAGGGGATTCACAGTACCTGAATTTGAGACTTACTGTAAAACTACAGTAATCAAGACAATGTGAATTAGTGAAAGAATAGAGAAGTACATCAATGGAACCAAATAGCAAAACCAGAAATAGACCCATGCAAACACAGTCAATTGATTTTTGGCAAAGGAGCAAAGGCAATAAAATAGATCACAGATAGTCTTTTCAATAAATGTTATGGAACAACTGGACATACACATGTTGATGAATAATGAATCTAGATTCATCAAAAAAAAAAGCATCTAGATAATCTAGACAGACTTTGTGCCCTTCACAAAAATTAACTCAAACTGGATCATAAAATTCAAAACAATAAAACTCCTAGAGGATAACATAGGAGAAAAGCTAGATGACCTTAGATATGATGATGACTTTTTAGATATAACACCAAAGGCACAATCCATAAAAGAAATAATTGATAAGCTGGACTTCATTAAAATTAAAACTTCTGTGAAAGGCCATGTCAAGAGAATAAGAATACAAGCCCACAGACTGGGAGAAAATATTTGCAAAAACACATCTGATAAAGGCCTGTTATCCAAACTATACAAAGAAGTTTTTTTTTTTATTTTTTAAGATTTATTTATTTATTTGAGACAGAAAGAGAGAGTGCCCGCACATGAGTGGGGGGAGGGGCAGAGGGAGAAAGAATCCTCAACCAGACTCCCCACTGAGCACAGAGCAGGTCTTGATCCCAGGACCCCAAGATCATGACCTGAGCTGAAATCAAGAGTCGACACTTAACCAACTGAGCCACCCAGGCACCCCTAAAATATACAAAGAACTCTTAAAACCCAACAATAAGAAAATGAACTACTGATTTTAAAATGGGCCATATGATTGCATTTCTTATTAATTGGCTTATATAATTGGCTGCTCCCATGTTAGGGACATAGATATTTACAATTGTTAGATCTTCTCGTTGGATAGACCCTTTAAGTAGGATATAGTGTCCTTCCTCATCTCTTATTATAGTCTTTGGTTTAAAATCTAATTTGTCTGATATAAGGATTGCCACCTCAGCTTTCTTTTGGTGTCCATTAGCATGGTAAATGGTTTTCCACCCCCTCACTTTCAATCTGGGGGTGTCTTTGGGTCTAAGATGAGTCTCTTGCAGACAGCATATCAATGGGTCTTGTTTTTTAATCCAATCTGATACCCTGTGTCTTTTGATTGGGGCATTTAGCCCATTTACATTCAGGGTAACTACTGAAAGATATGTATTTAGTGCCATTGTATTGCCTGTAAGGTGACTGTTACTGTATATTGTCTCTGTTCCTTTCTGGTCTATGTTGCTTTTAGGCTCTCTCTTTGCTTAGAGGACCCCTTTCAATATTTCTTGGAGGGCTGGTTTCGTGTTTGCAAATTCCTTTAGTTTTTGTTTGTCCTGGAAGCTTTTTATCGCTCCTTCTATTTTCAATGACAGCCTCGCTGGATACAGTATTCTTGGCTGCATATTTTTCTCATTTAGTGCTCTGAAGATATCATGCCAGTCCTTTCTGGCCTGCCAGGTCTCTGTGGATAGGTCTGTTGCCAATCTAATGTTTCTACCATTGTAGGTTACAAAACTCTTCTCCCGAGCTACTTTCAGTATTTTCTCTTTGTCTCTGAGACTCGTAAGTTTTACTATTAGATGTCAGGGTATTGACCTATTTTTATTGATTTTGAGAGGGGTTCTCTGTGCCTCCTGGATTTTGATGCCTGTTTCCTTCCCCAAATTAGGGAAGTTCTCTGCTATAATTTGCTCCAATATACCTTCGGCCCCCCTCTCTCTTTCTTCTTCTTCTGGGATCCCAATTATTCTAATATTGTTTTGTCTTATGGTATCACTTATCTCTTGAATTCTGCCCTCATGATCCAGTAGCTGTTTCTCTCTCTTTTTCTCAGCTTCTTTATTTGCCATCATTTGGTCTTCTATATCACTAATTCTCTCTTCTGACTCATTTATCTTAGCAGTTAGAGTTTCCATTTTTGATTGCACCTCATTAATAGCCTTTTTGATTTCGACTTGGTTAGATTTTAGTTCTTTTATTTCTCCAGGAACGGTTTCTCTAATATCTTCCATGCTTTTTTCAAGCCCAGCTAGTATCTTTAAAACCATCATTCTGAACTCTAGTTTTGACATCTTACTAATAATGTCTGTATTGATTAGGTCCCTGGCAGTCAGTACTGCCTCTTGTTCTTTTTTTTTTTTGAGGTGATTTTTTTCCATTTTGTCATTTTGTCCAGAGGAGAATAGATGAATGAGAGAACAAAATGCTAACAGGGTAACAACGACCCCAGAAAAATATACACTAAACAAATCAGAAGAGACCTGAAACCGGGGTAAAAGAAAGAAAAAGAAAGAAAAAAAAAAGAAAAGAAAAAGATTTAAAAAAATAGAATATGATCAAATATGATCAGGCTGGTGCATAGATCAGTGTCACACACTAGATTTTGGGCTTATTTTGGTCTATTAGAAGAAAGTGCCTCCCAAAATTTTAAGGTGATAGACACTGGGGAGCGTATGTGCTACGGTGAGTGCTGTGAATTGTGTAAGACTGTTGAATCACAGACCTGTACCTCTGAAACAAATAATACATTATATGTTTAAAAAAAAAAGAAGATAGCAGGAAGGGAAAAATGAAGGGGGGGAAATCAGAGGGGGAGACGAACCATGAGAGACTATGGACTCTGAGAAACAAACTGAGGGTTCTAGAGAGGAGGGGGGTGGGGGGATGGGTTAGCCTGATGATGGGTATTAAAGAGGGCACATATTGAATGGAGCACTGGGTGTTATACGCAAACAATGAATCATGGAACACTACATCAAAAACTAATGATGTAATGTATGGTGATTAACATAATAAAATAAAATAAAATGGGCCAAAAATCTAAACAGACATTTCTCCAAAAAAATATGCAGAGAGTAAGTAAGCATATGAAAAGATGTTCTACATCATATGTCACCAAAAAAATACAAATTAAAGTAACAGTGAGATGTTACTACATAGGTATTAGAACGGACAAAATTTGGAACACTGACAACACCAAATGTTGGCAAGAATGTGGAACAATGGGAACTTTTATACATTGCTAGTGAAAATGCAAAATGGTACAGACACTTTAGAACACAGTTTGGTGACTTCATACAAAACTAACATATTCTTACCATTGATCCAGCAGTAACTCTCCTCAGTAATTACCTAAAGGAGTTGAGAACATGTCCACACAAAAAACCTGCACACAGATGTTTACAGAAGCTTTATCCAGAATTGCCAAAATTTGAAAGCAACCAATATTTCCCTCAGGGGGTGAATGAATTAATAAACTGTAATACAATAGAAAATTATAGAATTCTAGATTCCAAACAATAGAATATTATTCAGTTCTAACAAGAAATGAGCTATCAAGCCATGAACAGACATGGACGAACCTTAAATGAATACTGTTAAGTCAAAGAAGCCAGTGTGAAAAGGCTACACACTCTATAATTCCAACTATTTAACATTCTGGAAAGAAAAAATTGTGGAAACAGGAAAAAGATAATTGGATCATTGTGGGCAGGGGATGGGATAAATGGAGCACAGAGGATTTTTAGGGCAGTGAAAATTCCCTGTATCATATTATAATGATGGATACATGTCATTACACATTTGTCCAAACCCACAGAACATACAACAGGAAGACTGAATCTTAATGTAAACTATGGTCTTTGGGTGATTATGATGTATCAATGCAGGTCTTCGATACTAATAAAGGTACCACTGGTGTGGAATGTTGATAATGGCGGAGGATGCATGGATGGGGGGAGGGGACAAATGGGAAATCTCTGTACCTTCCTCTTGGTTTATTATGAACCTAAAACTGCTCTAAACAAATTAAAGTCTTTAAAAAAAATTACATAAAACACACACACACACACACACACACACACACAATGACACCACTATACATCTGCCAGAAATGCTGGGGGGCAAGTACTGCCAGTGAGAATATGAGTAAGTACAATGTTTCTGGAAAGCTGTCTAGCAGTATATCTCCTAAAGCAAAACATATCAATATCTTATGACACAACAAATACACTATTGGATATTGCAAATGTGAACATATATGTTCACTTAAAGACAAGTCAAAAAATTAACAATTTCATTATTTGACATAGTGAAATTCTGGAAGCAACCTAAATATCCATGAATAGAAGAACGTACATAATTTTAGAATATTGATATTCTAAATGGAATACTGCATGACAATGAGAATGAGCAATCTATTTCTATAAGCAACAACATGAATAGTCTCACAGACATAGCACTGAGTAAAAGAAAACAGACATATACACAAAAATACTATACGATTACATTTATATAAATGTCCCCAATAGGCAAAACCAATCTGTGTGATAGAAGTCATAACAGAGTTCTCTTTGGGGATGTGGGAGGAGCCAAGTCAATGTGAGTTGGCCAAGCAGAATAATATTGGTGATGTTCGGCCAGATCTAAGAATGGAATGGTGGTGGTGGCTAGGAGAGTATAAGGGAAGCTTCTAATAATATTGTATATCTTGATCTGGGAGGTAATTACAAAGGTGTGATTAATAGATAAAAATAATTGAAATGTACTCTTAAGATCATATATCTATATTTGTTATGCATTATACATTCTTAGAAAATTAAATAAAAAGCAGAGATCACTTCAAAGACAAAGGGTATAAAATTTTTTCTTTTTTTCATAATTGTATAACAATGACTAAATGCAAGTAACAAATCCAAGCTAAATAGATCAAGATAAGGCTAAGAGGAAAAACCACTGCTTAATCCCGCAACCAAAATTCAACAATTTCTATTATTTGCCAACAGATATTTTCTCATTAAGCAGCCATTGTTCATAGATGTCAATTGTTTTCAGATGAGATAAATATTTCCTTCCGTAGGTGTATATTCCCTTTCTTAAATCCAGGCACTACTGCACAAATAAATTCTCAAGTCATAAAGATCAGTTCAGCCAACATACCACCACTACTAAAATATAAATCCAAAGTACACATTTCTCTTGCCACGAACCAAATTCAAAATGTTCAGGTTATCTGTAGTGAAGCCTGAGTATGTTTTATTCCCTTCTTGATTCAAAACACCAGAGAGATCCTTCATGCCAGCTGGTTGCAGCAGAAGCCAAACAGAAATGAAACAGCAAATTATAAAGCCACCAGTGCTGCCTCCCACTTAAACACCCTGCCCTGTTATCAAATGTCATACTGGTCCTCATTCCAGCATCCTCCCCTTGGATTGGCGACCTAGCATTTTAGTTTTAAACACTCTATCCATAATAATAATAAAACAAACCAGGTTTCCTAAATCTACTCCCTAGATGCAGGCACAGACACTCTTCAGCTTTGCATACTATTACTCATGTCGAGATAACTTTATTATGGTTACTCTGATTATTAATACTTTCCTGGCTAATCAGTGTCTTTGAGGCCCCTGCACATTGAGCCACAGCCATTCTATTTCAGTCCCTTACCCACCCCATTCCTTTAGCAAATTTAGGATGAAAGACAAACAGACCAGGTCCTAGGGGCATTATCACTACTCATGCTGCTCTGAGCACCCTGAGACTCAGGTCATACACACACCCCATGACAGCTTCATTATCATGGGTTAAAGAGGTAATATGTGTTCCTAAAGAGAAGCGTATTCATTCATTCATACTGGAGTTAGGGCATAAGAAATTTCCCTTTTATTTCAGTTTACTATTTCATATTGTTGAGGCATAATGTATATAACAGGACCTGCTCATATAAGACATATATTGTCTTTGTCTGTCAAAAATAATTCAATAAATACAATCCCATATTCTAGCATCAACTGAAAGAATTACAAAATCTTAGCACTGAACAAGATTAATCAAATTATAAAACAAATTTATAGATGAAAACATGACTAGGAAAGATCCATGACTTGCTCAAGATCACACCACTACTCATTTGGTATTAAGTAATCTGCTTATATTTCATTACTGTGTGACAGAGGTAAATAGAGAAAGAAATGGAGTAATTTTCTAGCCTCTGGAAAACTGGGTAGTAGAATATTCTCAAAAATGTGTTACTGATGGGGGTGCATAGTAACAATTTTTGAGACAACTGACTTAGGTAGGCTACACTCCTTTGCTAGCATGATATTTAGTAGGATATATTTCATTTATATATGTATTATATATGTATATACATGTATTATGTATTATATATGCACACACATAATATATGTATATATATGCTATATGTGTATCATGCATGTACATATATTACCACTTTTTGAGAACTGAAAACTCAAAATCCTCAGAAATTTAAGAAAGCATGTGATTGTAGACTATAACTTCTTAAGCCAAGACTCAAAGACTTTAAGAGATCTCAGAAGTTGAAAGGGTCTACGAACCAGCTGATATTTGTAAAGTATTTGTATATGCATATATGTGTATATTTCAGCATGTCTGGAATATGTGTTTATAGCTTTTACTAGATTCTCAAAGGGTCTATCACTGAGAACAGTTTAAGCATCAGTGTTCTATACTCAATTTTGTATTATTTGTTCAGGGTCACTCAACCAAAAGAACTGCTTTCCTTTGAATCTCTTAATAGAATAATCCATATTTTGTACCCTTCAGTGTAAACCTAGTCGCATCTAAAATCTGGAGAGTGTGAGTTAGGTCAAGCCCTAATCAAGTTTGATTTTCATAACATGAATATACCAAACTTAACGGATCAGTTTTACTGAGTCCAATAGAATTCCTTCAAAAGTGGTAGCACACAACCAAACTCGCACACTGTCTTTCAGGATCCCAAATCAATTCACGCAATGACTGCCAAATGGTGTATTTCAATAACTATATCACATTGGCACTATTATATAAATTCCTGTAAGGAACAGACTGAGGGATCCCAATTACCAAGGGAAATTGGTTGCTGGTATGGTACAAGCAAGGAGGACTATGTTTGGAACCCAGGAGATTTTCTGAGGTTCTTTTTAGTACTTCCATGCCAACAGTAAAGACTAATGGAAAAATACAGGAACCAGAAAAGGCAGCTTGAGGATTCAGAACTTTCAGGAAAGAAAGATTTGGATCTACATCACCAGTTCCAAGAAACTATGATCCTACCTTACATTCTTTTAAGGTCCCATGAGAATCTATAAGAGCTTTAAATGCTACCAAACTGGAACGGGTATTTGCAAAACCATTCCTTGCTTCCCTGGATGGTCACCGAGATGATGTCAATGCTTGGCAATGCATCCAAAGAGCCTGGCTATGGTCCTTTCTGGAGCATATGATGGAGAGGTTAGAATTTGGAACTTGACAAATGAAAATTATCTGTGCAGTACAAACACATGAGGGTTTTATACAAAGAATATGTACTCATTCATGTGGGACATTTTTTTTTTTTTTTACCATTGGTGATGACAAAACTGTGAAGTAGTGGAAAATGGATGGAGAAGAGGAGGAACCAACCATCGCATACAATATTAGGAAAGGGAGTATATACAGGAATTGATCATCACTGGAAAGAAGCTGTTTTTGCCACATGTGAACATCAAGTAGACATTTGGGATGAACAAAGAACCAATCCTATATGTTGTATGACCTGGGGATTCAACAGTATAAATAGTGTTAAATTTAACCCAATTGAGACATTTTTCTTGGGAAGTTGTGCTTCTGACAGGAATATAGTGCTTCATGATATGAGGCAAGCTACTCCTCTAAAAAAGGTCATCTTAGAGATGAGAACAAATACAATTTGTTGGAACCTTATAGAAGCTTTCATTTTTACTGCAGCAAATGAAGTTACAACTTACATACTTTTGATACACATGCACTGCACACTCTTGTAACTGTACATGTGATCTGTGGTGCTTGATGTGGATCACTTTCCCACTAGGAAAGAGTTTGTGTCTCTTAGTTTTTATAAAGCTATTTGAATCTTTCCTGTGGACAAAAATAGAAGCAGGGAAGTCTATCACACAAAAAGAATGCAACATGTTATCTGGGAAAAATGGACTTCTAACAGCAAATATATTATGTGTGGATCTGATGAAATGAACATTGGGTCATGGAGAGCTAATGCTTCCGAAAAATTGGGTATACTTACATCACGAGAAAAAGCAGCCAAAGATTATAACCAGAAATTGAAGGAGAAATTTCAACATCATCCTCATATAAAATGCATTGCTTGTCACCAATATCTGTCAAAATCTATCTACAGCCAGATCCAGGAACAGCATATCATGAAAGAAACTCTTCAATGAAAGGAAGTGAATCATCTCAAACACAGAAAGCCTGGATCTGTGTGTAGATGGTGTCAGAAAAGAAGAAATACATAGTGGCAGTTGTGAAATAACACTTGGTATTCCTACCAGTCCTGACATATAATTATTTGTTACATTTTTATTTGCAAACTCAGTAAATAAAAATACTGGCTCTAGAATAATAAATTCAGCTACATGTGTAGAACACTACCCTGAAATTTTATCCTGAAAGGTGGTCTGGTTGATAAGACTATCCAATATATTATCCTTGATCTGCTTTCTTATTTCATTGAGGAATACAGCATTTGCCAACTTACCTACTTTTACTGTTAGAAAATGTAGATATACTTTCACACTGATCTATTATTGTAGATATACTATACATCTGAATTTACATTTAAGATCAAACATCTTTTTGTTAACTTTAATATTACTTTGGGTAATTATTGCAATGATTCTTCCTATGATTACCTATAACGTGGAAGAATTACGTCAGAACTTTTTTGATTCAATAATTTTCTGTGCTTTATTTGTATTTGGCTTTTTGATACTTTAAAGATGATCACTTATATAACTTTTATAAATAATAATTATAATTTATAGTCAAGTCAAGATAATAAAACATCCTTTTTCTCAGAAAAAAATTCCTGTAGGGAACAAATTGTGTTGACTGTTTCCAAACCTAAGCATTTTTCATTATTAAAGTTTGTTGATCTTCTAATAACAGCATTTAGGAGTGTTACTGTCTGCCATTTGTTTATTTTTTGTCTTATGTTTTCTCTAAAATGTAAGCCTGGTGAAGGCAAGGACTGGCTCATGCTTCATCTGTCCCAACTTTCTTCTGGGGAGACTTCCTGTACTGCAAAGGCCAGAAAGCTAAAAAATAACCTTTTCCTGAACAGATTCCAGGTAAGTTTCCAGAAGTGACTTGTATTCTTGAATCATATACACGCATCTATTCACATGTGGAATTATGTTAAACGTGGGAAGAAGCAGAGCTTATACAAGGTATCCATTTTGCCAGTGCAAATCTATCAGGTCTGATGAGGCTTTGGAAACTAGGGTTCTAGAAGCTGCTCTCTGATCTTGGAATGGCAGCTAAAGTGCTAAGATCTACACTCACCAACTAAACAAATCTTTCTGATTCTCCATCTCCTCTCTTGGAAAACTTTTTTTTAAAAAATAAAAATTGTATATACTTAAGGTGTACAACATGATGACTTGATTACCATCTTTCTGATTGTGGCAGATATACCAGTCAGTTATGGAGTCCCAGCCATTTGAATGGTTTGGAAAAACCCAATTCCTTATATAAAATCCATTTTTGCTGAAAATAAAGTGGTTTCTGTTTTTCACAATCCATTTCTGACTGATAAATGGGCACTCAGTCTTTGCTGACTGAATGAATGCATACAGTTCTAAGGAGGCATAAAGTACCTTTAAAAAGATCTTTTCTGCATGTGTGTTATATTTCACAATTTTTTAAGGTTAAAAAAGCAAAGGATTAAAAAATTCTATAAAGTGGAAAAAAAAAAAGAAAACCACACTACAAAGGAAGTTCACTTGTGTTTCTGGGGAGGCAGACTCTAAGACAGCGATTTGCACATGGTTAGTTCATGGGCTGGTGTTTTCGGGATCAACACCTGGACTGGGCAGTGAAGGAAGGTTCTTTGAATTTAAATGAAAATAAACTATCCAACCTTCTTTGTGTGATGCATTTCCAACAAAGGCATCAGCAATCATACCAGAAAAGCTCTCGAACTAGAATGGTTTTTATGAGTTGTTCAGAACTATGAAGAGTGACAGACTTTTTATACCCTTGCATCAACTAGTAATTGGATGTGAATTGACATCTTCCCAAAGAGTGTGGTCATGGGCTAGGCAGTGCTCTTCTTGGGTTAGAGCAATTCCCAAAGATAACTTGCTGACTCATTTGAGAGCTGTCACCCACCAATCCTCCCAGCAGCTGGGGAAATGAGTGGTTTCATTCTAAGAGGGGGAAGAGACGGATCTGAGCAGTGCACTATGTCATCCACCTCACGAAGATAGCATTAAGGAAAAATAGCCATGTGACTTTGAACCAGAAAACTTGGATTTGAGTACCATTTCCTCCACCTGCTAGCTGTGGGAATTTGGACATATAATTTAACTCTCTGATTTTGTTTCCTCATCTATAGAAATATAATAATATTATTATGTAATAACAATAATATATGTTAATGGTTTATTGTAATATATGCAAAAGAACATGGCAATCTGCAGATCTTTCAAGAAGGTAAGTATAAATTTAGTAGCTACAATAGAATTCATATAGGTCTTAAAACTGCTTACTGAATTCATTGAGCTGTACATTCCTAACATGTACACTTTTCCACATGTGTATTTTACTTCATAACAAGAAATAAAAAAAGCTCACCTAGAGGGTAATCAGAACGAGAGAATTTAGAACACTATTCACTAACCAGTGGTTGGCAACCTTTTAAGAGAGGTGTGTCATGGGTGTAACCTGAGGATGGTTTATTTATTTATATTAAAACTAAAATCTCAGTTATTATTTTGCAGGAAGTGTTGCTCAAAATGACATGGTCTGTTTTTAAATCAGTGCTTGATTTAGCCATATGCACACTATTGGAATAATATAGAGAAAATTATAGAGAAAGCAAATCAAAGAGAAAGAAAGAAATACAGTACATTTAACTTATTCATTCATTCTTACATTTATTAATTTATCAAATGACAGGTTACTGTGAATACACTTTGTGGAAAGATTCAAATATCATTAGGACATGCATGTCATGACAATGACCTTCTTTGAATTTAAATGAAAATAAACTATCCAAGTTTTGTGCCAGTGTTACTATACCTCGACAGGCCTGGAAGGGCATTCCAAGTAAAAGTTATCAAGAGCTAGGTTTTCAAAACTAATCCCATACCCCATTAAACTTTTCATCACGGTTATGTAGCATGTCATTTTCTTTTTAAAAAAAGACATTAAATTGAAACCATGGTGCCCTGTAAACTTTTCAACATACAATCTCCCACAGTTCCACTTATATTTTAGGTTTCAATGCAGTAATCAAGGCCCTATGATGTACATGCCAAAGACAGCATAGTGATGGTGGAGGGGGTAATATATGGTACCACCTACACAGTTCCCTTTATATTTCTTGTGACAGCTCCTGTCATTAGGAGTACTGATGGTCACATATTCTTTACTTTCTGTCAAGAAAGTAAAGGTTGCCTCTTCTTCCTCAAGTCAGTGAATACACAAATAAACCATCCTCAGGCTAAAACCATAACACACCTCTCTAAAAGGTGGCCAACCACTGGCTTAGTGAAGAGTATACTAAATTCTCTTGTATCTGATTACCCTCTAGGTGAGCTTTTGGTTTTTTATTTTTATAAAATAAAATATCATGTAGAAAAGTATATAAACTCAGATTTACTGAATCAGATTCTCCAGGGACAGGGTCCTATCCTCTCTGCTTTAATACATTACTCCACTAGAATGAAGAAACATGGGACTGAGGAAACCGGGGTATGGGCTATTGCACGGATTGTTTTCATGCAGGCAGGCGGAAAACACTAGTTAACTTGCTAGTGACCCGTATGTATTTACTACTAGAAAATATTAATTCCTTATTTATTAAATAAAGTAAACCATCTTTTTGTAAACATATGTAAACTTCAGGTTGTCTTGTCTCTTAGGTAATGAAGTTAATAATCACATCTCCTGGATTCAATGAGCAGTTATGAGAACGTCTAGGAGGTTTCCTGATGACAATTTTCCTTGCTTTAATTGTTCTGTAAATATAATGGCTATAATGAGTAGACACAGAGAGAAGCCAGCTGAAGGGAACACTGTGTTTTTTATAATCCTCTCTCCTGACTGCCATTTACTTGGCTTTATTTTCCAATTGGAAATGGTGAAGTCCTCAATATTTTCTGAAAGCCAGAAACAATGTTTACATGACCTACATAATTTACATGGTAAATTCCACTTCATGAGTAACTAAATTTTAACTTCAGAAACAATATTACCTTCCTGAGTTTTCAAACAAGAAAAGCCACCTTTAAACATGACTAAAGACAGTAAAGTCTTTCAATCTTGAAAATTAACAGATTTTTAAAAAATAATGATTCATTTTACATGTTGATTTGAATAATGATTCATTTTAAGTTTCAATAAGCCTTTGATTATCTGCTATGACCAGGAACTGATTCATGTCATCAGTGAAACCAGAGCACTTTTTTCCCCTTTCTCTGTGGTGTATAAATCTGACCACTGTATGACTCTCATTACATTCCCAAAAAAAAAAAGGGGGATGTGTGAATTTCAAGAGAAATTGGAAGTATGATAACAGATAATACAGGGCATTGCAACCCAGGAAAATTAGCATGTAAGAAAGTAGTTTGATCTAAAAAAAAATTAGTAGACAAATATGAATTTATCTGAAAAAATTTTATTTCCATTAATTTTGGTCTTCTGATGCTCATACTCTCACATAGTTACTAGGTTAATATAAGTCATTACTAAACATTATAGAAAAGAGAAACCCTAAAACCCTTGGATTCCAATAAGCACAGTGGTAAATATTAAAGAAACCAACCATGTGGTAACTTCTCGTAAAATACATAGAAGGGGCAGCAGAGTATAATGGACATAAGCTTAGTGTTTGGATTTACACTGAACTGAGTTGATTCCAAAGTCAACCCAAGCATACCAACTTTGGACAGTTTACTTAACCTAACTGGATACAACTCCAAATTTAATTTCAAGTTCTACTACCTCTGACAAATTAATTGTCAAATTGGAACAGGGTCCTCATTTATAAGATGATTTTTAAAAATATCTATCTCGTAGAGTTTTATAAATAGTAGATGTGATTATATTAGTATAGCAGAACAGGATCCCTGTGCTATGTACCCTTCACTTCTATCTGGCTGTGATGTATGAGAGGTGATCAATATTAGCAAGAAAGAGGCCCTCCACACAGAAGACTCCCATTTTCCTCCTGTAATAGAAAGAAGTAAGATTATTTCCCTATATCAGATATGGAAGTCAGTCTCCCGCCTCCATCACAATGGATATCTAGATACTTATCTTAGCACCAAGTAGGTCTGAAGGAAATCGTATTGGAAGAATAACAAAATTCTAAGACATTCTTTGCATTCCTGATAAGCTAGATGGTTGTGTTCTGTTTGATAATGTGTTATATTTACTTGCACACCCATTCAGATGGGGCAAGGACACATGTTAAGAAACCACATTCCAGCACAGTGCCAATCATAATATAAACATTCAATAAAGGAGTTGGTCATGTTGCAGCTGTCTTTATAGACACAGGGGCTGGTCTGGCAGAAAGAGAGAGAAAGTATTGCTCCCAAACATGTTTCTTTCTCAAGCACTGGGGTGCAGCACAGACAGATCCTGAGTGAGACAGAGGATGAGGAGAATGGATAAATAGAGAAAAGTTCTCAAGATTTCTCATGAGCCCCTTATAAATCTGGCAAACAGGTAACTTCTGCTTTCCTCCAAAGTAAAAGGAGAATTCATTCTAGGAAGCATTTTATACTGAAAACTTTTATCCTTCAGAATTATTATTAACTGCTCTTTTGCTCTGACAAAGACATGAACTAAATCCATAAATCCATAGTATTTTGTCTACTAAAAAAAGTTCTAAAGCCCAGAATGTGAGGGAATAACAGTGTGCAAGAGTCTCACAAGTTGTGTGCTTTCTCATAGGAAGTTCCCAACACATCATAGCTCTGATAGCATAGAGATATCACATCTCTATATTACACCTTAAGCAAATTACTTAAAATCTATAAACACCAGTTTCCTTACCTTAAAACTAAGACTAAAAAAGACAAGAAAACCCACTTTATACTATCACAGGGAGGAAAATACATGATTTTTAAACAAAAGAAACTTACTCTTGATTCTGCCTTCCAATTGGCTGGCATATTTTTTGTGCCTGAGAGAATGACACCGTTTCTAAGAATTTACTTATTTTAGAAAAAGCTTTAATTTTAATGCTTCTGGGAATGCTTTATGCCAACAAAGTGTGGAAAAACAAAGAAGTGCTTTTTGTTTTAGAAAGTCCCCAAAAGAGTTTTTTGGATGTACAAAATAGACCATGAAATAGTTTTCAGTAGAGAGTTAAAAGCTTAAATTTAAGACCAGCTACTTCAAACCTCCATGTTCCAGTATAAGAACAACCAAAATCAAACTGATTTAAGAGTAACCTTATAAGGATGCACATGTTCCAAAAATAAGACCACTGGCCATTCCAGAAAATCCCTCATTTATAAGATCTTTCTTCCTAACTTCTGCTCTAATGCCATCCAGTAACTAATACCTCAACCCTCAAAGCCCTATAAAAACCCTTTGAGATAGTCCTTCAAACGGATCCTCTCTTTGCTCTGGGAGTTTAGAAGCAAACTACTTTCCTTGGAGCTGGTTGTAAGAGAGCTTTGACAAATTCTAGATGAGAAAAAAATAATTGTTTAATGGACAGTGGCAGAGTAGATGAAAGAGAAGGGAATCTAGGAAGAAACACAGAGTCCATTAACATGAGGGGTGCAAGTAGAGACCCACTAAGAAATTCCCAAAGTTGGAAACAAGCAAAGACATTTTCCAGTCAGCAAACTAATATTAAATATTTTATACATACCACTCTGTTTACTCCAACCTTTGGAAAAGTTCTGTCATGCACAGTACTTCACGTTATTGCTAAGTTACTTTCCAGATAAACTAAATAGATAGTGACTAGGGACAAGGTGGGGGGTTCTTTGTCTCACATTTATTTTGACATAGCCCAGAGAGAAAAGAATTGTAGCCCCTGGGAGTGAAATTTTCTCCAGTGTTACTGAGATATAATTATTTAAGTTTAACATATACAGCCAGTGATTTGATACATGTATATGTTGTAAAGTGATTACCACAATAAGGTTAGTTAATACCTCCATCCGCTCACATACTTACCATTTTTGTGTGTGGTGAGAACATTGTACATCTACTCTTACAGCAATTCAAGTATCTAATACAGTTTTGTTAACTACGGTCACCATGCTGTACATTAGATCCTCAGAACTTATTCATCTTAGAAGTACAATGTTTGTACCCTTTGACCAACATCTCCCATGTCCCCCATCCCCTAACCTCTGGCAACCACCATTCTACTCAGGGAGCAAGATTTTAGAGAGGAAATAAATAATTCAGCAACAAACAAGCATTAATGCAAAAGACAATTAAATAAATGAAATTCCCTGATAACCCACAAGAATATTGAAGAGAAGTCTGTATTTTTCAAATTACCAGGATTGTATTCCATAGCCAATTTATTTCAAATATTAAAAGAAAGGGTAATTCCAGAAGGTCAGAGACTTTAGAGACACCCAGGCTGCCGACATCTATGCCACTGCCACATAAACATTCAATGGGGTGACACAAGCAAAAAATGAAAAGCAAATGTTTGCTGTTACTTCAAACATTAATAATTACCTGGTCCTTAATGCCAAAGTATTTGAGTGGATTAGTAGAGAGGAGTATGGTAAAAAAGAATAAAAAGAAGGAAGATATATTAGTTTCCTATTGCTGCTGTAACAAATTACCACAAACTTAATTTCTTATTTTACAGGTCTGGAGATCAGAAGTCCAAAATCAGTTTTACAGGATTAAACTCAAGGTGTCAGCAAAGCTGTGTTCCTCCTGGAAACTCTAGGGGAGAATCTTCTTCTTTGCCTTTTACCAGTGTCTAGAGGTTGCCTGCACTCCACAGCTCCTGGTCCCATCACTACAACCTCGGCTTCTCCGAGTCTGATACTGCCGCCCCTCTCTTCTAAGGACACTGGGCATCCCCTGGATAATACAAGATAATCTTCCCATCTCAAAGATCCTAATCATATCTGCAAAGTCCCTTTTACCATGTAAAGTAACATATCAACAAGTTTCAAGGATTAGGATGTAGAGGTCTTTAGGAGGCTATTATACTGTCTACTGCAAAAGGTGTCTAAATGATTGCATAAAAATAATAGGAAAGAAAGCATGAAGGCATGTGAGAGAAGTGGCAGGTATACATCTGTGTGCATACTCAGGAAGAGTAGGGCGATGGAATTCTTATTGATGCTTATCTTTTCATTCAAGAGGCAGGATGTAGTAAAAAGTGTTTGGAATTGGAAGAATTGCTTTGAGTTTAAATCCCACCACATTCTGGCTTTGTGGTATTGAGCAAACAAATTACCCTCAATGAAAAATCACAGTACACTTTTCTTGAGTGCATACTAATTGCAGCCACTGTGCCAATAAATGCTTCACCTGCACCCTTTAAGTTACTCATTGCTCCTGTAAAGGTTGGTCCCCCTGTAAAATGAAGAAGTTGAGACTAGATTAGCATAGTCATCCTCAGTCATCCTTAAATTAACCTACTTAATAAACTGACCCTAAGTTTATCATTAAAATAAGGGTATGAATAGTGCCTTCCTCATAAGCTTGCTGTGAAAATATGTTTCAGGAGCACTCTGCAAGCTGTTATAAAATTAAATGGTGATATAAAGTTACAGTATTTAACCTGAGGATTAAATGAAACAACGCATGTAAATTATCCTAGTTGGTGCCTGACAAATAGTAAGTACTTAAAAAATATTATTTCCCTCAGCCTCATACTTTATTCTTAGAAAAAGATTATTTTCAGGATGGCAGATGTGTTGGACCTTGGAGTGGCATACACAATTTCGCATTCCTCTTGCCCAAATCTGAAAGTCACATGTAGCCTCTCTAGATACAGTATTTCTCCCTTTTCTATATCTCAAATTCTTTATTCCCAGCTGATCTTTCCTATAGCCCTAAGGAATTAGGAGACTGTAAACTTAGAGTACAGGGCAAGTGTATTTCAATAAAGGAAGACTTAGAAGGAAAGAGGGAGGTCTGAAAATTCCAGGTCCAGGAATCAGAAGGTCCGAAGAAGAACCCACAATTAAAGTCTCCCACTTAGCAAATGAAATCACTTCCACTGCCTTACTTTCCCTGTGTTTTAGGCATTTGTGCTTTCATGATAACGTGAAATTACCAAATCAGCTATTCACACCATAAGGCAAAAAGGTTTCCAGTAGAGAAATTTATTTTTAAAAATTCCAAAGGAAGAGAAGTAGAGATGGCCTAAATTCTGCTTTGTACTTTTGCAATAGTACCATCAGTTCCTTAATGGATCAACTGTTTTTATGGGTTAGTCAAGGAACTTAGTCTATTTTGGCAATACTTCCTCACCAACATCACATGTATCATTGTTATAATAACTTAATAATTTACTTTGTCCCCAAAACAGAACCAGCACTTTGTAAATAAAAACACAAAACAACTCTATGAGGCACCATTATCTCCAAATTCATGCCTATCATCCAAGTCAACTGCCTTAATTGCCAAAGTTTTTACTCTGACATTTCCCTAGTGAGTTGACACTGCTAGCTAAAAATGAGAATACATATGTTACATAACATCATGTCGGCCCCAAAAATCATTAGTCTAGAATTTACTTATTTTATTCTTCTCATTTGGGCATAGGCAACAGCATTCCTACTTGAGATTAAATTTATATTTAGTTTTGAATCCATTAATTTGGATAGAATAAGGTAGCTTCCCTTTGAAAAAAAGCATTGGGTAGAAAGGATTTCAAGATCAGTTCTTTCTTGGTTTTCTGGCGGCATAAGAGTAGTTGTGGTTTGAAGTTTCTGTTTGAAAAAGGAAGGCTTCCATGGAGATAGACTCAGAGAAAGGCATGGAGATGAATGATAAATTTTGAAGTTCAGAAATGTGGAGCCCACCCTTGAGAACTGCCACAAATGACACCCTAGGTCTAAAAGTTCCAGGTCCAGGAACCAGAAGGTCAGAAGAAAGAACCACAGAGGTGAGCACCTTGAGAGCAGTGAAGAGAAAATGGACTCCAACTCTAGGGACTGTAAGGTAATTCACCTGGACAGGCTGCCCCCTGGGCAAGAATAAATACTCTCTTACATATGCTTTATGGCGTAGGCCAGCAATTGCCCTGAAATCCTGAGTGTAGAAGCCTCATTTTACCAGTGCTTCAAGTCTCTGCCCTCTTAACTATCTGGCCATTCTGTGGATGTATTTCCTTTTCTATTCCTGGGCCAAGAGGGAACCATGGGACATCAGCTGAAGTAAGAAGGAAGGCAATTCTTTGTGCATTGAGGCTGATCTGAGACATGCTAAGGCACCCTGAGCTGGTATGGGAGGGGAGTGGACACAGACACCTGTCATCACGTAAAAAATATTGGTTGTTTTGCCCTTGGGCCTCCATCACCCCTCTTTCATTGACAGGAAACTGATTTGCTTTGGGGGATTACTCATTCCCTGCTCAACTGTCAGATTAGAGAAAGTGATAAGAGCTAAAAAGACCCTAAATGATTAACAAAAGGAAAACAACAACTAAAATCATCCTACATTGGATAAAAGTCAACGTCTGTTCAAGGTTCAAAAAAGGAAACACTTACAAAAATTTATCATTAATATGATAAAGCATATTTTATAAATAAAAAGTATCTACAACAACAAAAAAAAGACCTTCAAAAAACATAATACTAAATGGTGACAACTGAAAACTCTCCTCATGATCAGGAGACAGAGATTTCCATTACCAATGCTTCAGTTCAACATCGTAGAAAATCTTATTTTATATTCTGTATTTCTATATAATACATTTTAATTTTTAGAGGTTTTCTTTAACAAACTGTCTGAATTCTTACTTTAATAAAGAGACTTCGTGTTACAAAAGATCCACAATGACATTTATTTAAGCCTCTAATTTATGACTTACCAAAAACTAGTCTTAATCCCGAGCTTTCAGTTAATTAAACCAATAATTTCACTTTTAAAGTCAGTTTGAATTGTTTTTTCTGCCATTTACCTCTAAAAGAGATTCTGCACTGATACAGATAGCATTTCATTTCCTTTTAGTTATTAAATATCACACTCTTGAGCAGTCCATAAGGGTATATGTATTTTAGAACCTGAACTTTGCAAAGGTCTACCTTTTAAACATTGGAATCCCTCCAAACACAATGCCTCAATAAACACATAAAATATAGGCAAAAGCAAAAATTTTGTTCCAGATAATTGCCCAGAGTCTATTCACCTCTCACTGTCCTTGTATATTGCTTTGAACCCTTTTCTGCCTTTGCTCTTTATACCTTTGCTTTCTGAATCTGCTTTTGGTGGCTAATTTGGCAGTTTGTTAATCCTCCCTCTTTGGCTTAGTTCATTTCTGAACTCTGAAGGTATTCATGGAGTGTCTGTCTGGGAATTAAATTCCTTCTGTTGGTTTTGGTGTAGCTAATGTCCAATCTCCTCATCCATTGCCCCCTGACTATCAATAAGAAACCCTTCCTAGGGAGGAGGATTTCTTCATTGAGTCTTACAGATATGTCATTTTTCCTACGGAAAGATTTCATTATTAACTTAGAAATATGCAATTTTATAATGCCAAAGGAACCTTTAAGATCACTGCATATATTTCTTATATTAATAGAGAAGAATCCCAAGTTCAGAGCAATTGTGTGGCTTGTTGAGATCACAAAATTAGTTATATGTATCACAAATCAATACTAGGGACAACTGGGTAGCGGTTGGTTGAGCGTCCAACTCTTGGTTTCGGCTCAGGTCCTGATCTCAGAGTCATGGGATCAAGCCCCACATCAGTCTCCATGCTCATCTTGGAGTCTGCTTAAGATTCTCTCTCCATCTCCCTCTGCCCCTGACTGCCCCGCCCCCTCCCCGGCTCTCTCTCTCTTTCAAAATAAATAAATACATCTTTAAAAATATCAGTACTAAAAGTGGTTTGATTGTGGTTAGAATGTCATTTATGTCCTTTAATAACAATATAAACAACAGTGAAGTACTAATAGAGAACAGGGAACTTTTCTGTTCTATATATACCTGTGAGGGAATAACTGATTAAACCATCCCTAAAAATGGAAGCTCTTCTTTTGTTAACACTTTCTAATACCATCTATTCAATGTTTTGATAGAGAAATTTAGTGATATTCAGAACTGGTTTAAATAATCCAAGCTTTAAGGGTAATCTTGTTATGATCTTCTAACTAGTCTCCCACTTCTTGCTGTTTATATTATTTTTTGCCTAAAATAAGGACGTTATAAGTAGGACTGACTTGGAACTGTTCAAGTAATTATCACTTCTTTCTCTTCCCTTAATATCAAGTCTCTACTTGAGCAGAACTGTTAACTCACCAAACACACATTTTTTTCCTATATTTATCCACATTCCATTTCACTTTTTGGTTCATTTACAAGAGTCTCTGAGGAATAATAGGTGAACTAGCTCAGAAAAAAAAAAAATTATGGCCATATCTATGGAAAGTAAGGGAAAAGTGGAAATGTGCATCACTCTATCAAACTGAATTTATCCCTTTTCTGATTAAAACCTGGAGCATATCTTGTCCTGGAAACTTAAGAATTTTATTTCTGACCAATTGTTCCATTTGTACCCTGCATTACACCCCAATCTCTTATCAGAACTGGAGATAATTCCTTTCCTGTATCTTTATCTCTCGTTGCTTACTTAATTCTTCCAAGCAGCACTTACGTGGATCAACCTTCTAGAACCTAAAAAATAAACACACTTATCAAAGAAAAAAAATGAGAAAAAAACAAAATTCTCCTTCTCCAGTTATTATCCCTTGTATGCTTCTTTCCCTTTACAGCCAAACTTCCTGAAATAACTATGCACACTACCCAGTCTTCACCACATACTTACTTCTCAATACACTCATTTTTTCCCCAAAATTTTTATTTAAATTCTAGTTAACATACAGTGCAATATTAGTTTCAAGAGTAGAATCCAGTGGTTCATCACTTATATACAACAGCCAGTGCTCCTCATAACAAGTTCAATACATTCATTATTGAATTCTATCTCTATCACTCCCTGACTTCATGTCGCTAAAGTCACCAGTGACCTGCCTATTGCTGTTATTACATTTTTGTCTGCATATTATGAGAGTTCTTAAACTATATATTGTAGAGTTGGTCACTTCTTCTGGGGCATCATGCTATTTTGGTTTCTTCCTTATATTTCTGACAGTTCCTAAGTCATCTTTGCTGGCCAATATAGATTCATGGTACTTTATAAAATGGCAACCATTCCATTTATTTACTAGGATTATTTTAAGAAATAAAGAGATATTATACAGGAAAGCCTCTACCACAAAATCACAGAATATAACAGATCCTCAAATGTTATTAAAACATGTTTAAGTAGAAACAAAGATTTATTTTATGATGATGTAATTGTCAAGACCATCCATTTTGCAAACTCTTGGTCTAGAGACAGCCATTCTCTATAATTAATACAAATTATATAGTCAGAACTAACATATTTTGATCAATTCAAACATTTCAGGACAGATGAATGGTATGCCTTTCCAACTGTAAAAACTCATAAATTGGAGTCAGGACAAAGTTCTTTAAATAATTAAGTTCTTTTGTGAATTTAAAATGTTTTTTTGAAAATTGATATAAATAAAATTAGTTTTGAAAAAAATAGATAAGACCTAATTTTGGAGTTACAGAGTTCTAGGGATGGAATTACCATTTTTTCTCCACAGAAAAATTTTTTTACTTCTTTGGTAACATATGCTGCCCCTGTGAACCCAAAGGTAGGATAATCAACTCAAGCTTCAGCAGTTTTAGACTATAATCCCCCTTATCTTCAAGAGTGGTTACTAATAGTCCAAATGGTTCCAATCAATTATCCCCATTCCTGGTTTTAATATCCCTGTATCATTCCCTCCCCTTAAGGTTGAGAAGGAACCATGACTTGCTTCTAAACAAAAGGATATAACAAAGGTGACAGGATGTCACTTCCCTGATTATATTATGTAAAATTGTAACTTCCATTTCACTAGAAAACTCTCTCTACTGACTCTCCCCCTTGCTGGCTTTGATAAAATAAGCCACCACACAACAAGGTCCATATGGCAAGGAAGTACTCTGAGTATTTTTAAAATTCTCCTCTAAGAGGACTTTGAGTTGGAAAGGTATTTAGTCTGGATTTAGTGGCACATATATGAAAGAAACTTGATTGAGATTTCCCAAAGTTGACAACAATTATAAAATTTTCTATGAAATTATTAAAAATGATGAGGCCCAAATAAACTTTTTGAAATTATCAATAGTAATATTTTAAAAATTGATCCACTAGGCTAGAGGAAAAACACAATTATATTATTTTTTTCCTCTACTCAGAATATTATAATTGTTATATAAAGAGGCCATCAAAGTGTATACAGTCAAAAGTATAAGAAAAATATTATAGAAGTGTTGTTCAATTAATTATGAAAAATGTTATTTTTCTGGATTTTTGGAGTGTTTATGGCATTTGTAAGCTTTTGGATTTATTTTAACATAATTTTATTCTTTTTTTAATGTATTTTTTATTATGTTCAGTTAGCCACTATATAGTACATCATTAGTTTTTGATGTAGTGTTCAATGATTCATTATTCTATATAAAACATTCACTTCTGTATTTAACTTTGCAGTCATATTTTTGCACCCTTTATCTTATAGAGGCAACCCAAATAGCATGTACTTCAGGTTCCACAAAGCCTAGGTTTTGCCCATTTGGCATATAAAAAATATTCTGTAAATATTGGCTGAATATTTTTAAATGAGTAATTGTTAATGTTTCTTGTATGTATCTAGGACACTACATTTCAGGATTTTACATATAAAAGAATATCTGGAAGTCCATAGCTACTGAAACAACTGGGCTTTTCCTTTTTCCAAAATCAGTACTCATAATGTAACTTTGTTTTAAAAAATTACTTAAGATTTAGGTGAAAGATGAAGAAACCACATTAGAAGCGCTGAAGGAAAAATAAAATAGAGAAAATATCCAAATGTTTTCCATTTATGTGGGTGGTAGAGGTAAGGTTAGGGTCCAGATTTTCCTTCTCAAACTATTATCCAACAGCTAACTTTTGCTTTAAAAAAAAAAGAGTAATGTAATAGTTATGAAAATGACAGAAAATTGCCAGTCTACTGAAACCTGAGTGATTGAAAAGCTTATTAAGTAAGCAAAAGGGATAGTAAAAAAAAAAAAAAAAAAAAAAAAGAATAGTTTTTACTAATTCAACAAAGAGTTCTATCAATATCATTTATTCTTTTCCTACCTTTCGGTAAAAACACTTCTACCAACTTCTTAGACTATGAAATAGATGTGCTCCCCAAGAACGCTTACACAGATCAGATAAAGTGTACTTCCACTTCTTGTCCCTAAGCCTCCCTCTGAACTAGCTGCTGGCACTGATGCCAGTCAATATTATAGTGCGTGCCTTATTGTTGACCTTAAGATCTTGCTATTTCTCATTATGAAAAGGAATATAAAATGATCATTATGCATAGGAGCAGAGTCTTAGTCCAGGATAATTCCACTGTCCTGGTGGGGTAAGGAAATGATGGGGAAGAAGTTATGATGGGACTTACCATTCAGATCAGACCTCATCAAAGGAATCCTAAGCTTTGCTATAGTATACTCATAAGTCAAAGTATAAGAATCATAGGACAAAATTGGGTCATGCACAAGGAAGAATCATACATAACAGAAGTATCATTCTACTCTGAGAGATTAATTTGCTTGAATTAATTCAGGTGGTCCAAAACCAGGTAGAGACATTATTTCATCAAAGGTTAATTCAAGAAGCATCAGAGAAGTAATCCACTACTCTGATAATTGCCTTTTTTAAAAAAAATGCATAATATTGCAGGGCATCAGATCCATGCCTACACCTCAGCCCATAGAAAATAATAAATGCTGGGCACCTGGGTGGCTCATTTGGTTGGGCGACTGCCTTCGGCTCAGGTCATGATCCTGGAGTCCCGGGATCGAGTCCCGCATCAGGCTCCCTGCTCGGCAGGGAGTCTGCTTCTCCCTCTGACCCTCTTCCCTCTCGTGCTCTCTCTCTCTCATTCTCTCTCTCTCAAATAAATAAATAAAATCTTTAAAAAAAAAAGAAAAGAAAATAATAAATGCTGGTTAAACAGGTGATTGCCATTGACTTGTTTTGCTTATAAAAACCTTAATTATAAGCTACATTAACATATTTCTGAGAAATCGGGTAAAATAACAAATCTGAGAGCCTCTGATCCAATATTTCATGATAAGCATGCAGTGGGTTTTCAGAGTCTAAGTAATTTATTTTTTTCCAGCTTTATTTAGATATAATTGGGATACAAAATCTGCCTATAATTAATGTATACAACCAGTGAGCTTGGACATATATATATATATACACTCCTGTTACCATCACCACAATCCAGGTAATAAACATATCCATCACCTCCAAAAGTTTCCTTGTGTCTCTTTGTTATTTGTCTTGTGGGAAGAACACTTAACATGAGATCTGCTTTCTTAATAATTTTTTAAGTACATAATACTTTATTGTTAACTATAGGCATTATGTTATGCAGCAGATCTCTGGAACTTACTCATCTTGTATAACTGTAACTTTACAGCCACTGAACAAACATCCCACATCCTCCTACTCACACCACTTGATAATCACCATCTTATTGTCTACTTCTATACTATTGACTATTTTAGATGCCTCATATAAGAGGAATCGTGCAGTATTTGTTCTTCTGTGACTGACTTAATTTGCTTGACATAACGTCTCCCAGGTTCATCAATAGATGCATAGATAAAGAAAATGTGGTGTATACATACAATGGAATATTATTCAGCCGTTAAATAGAAGGAAATCCTGCCATTTGCCACAACATGGATGTACCTGTATGAATATATAATTTAAATATTTTAAAAATACCTCAATAACACAAATCCTTTGACACTGTGAATATCAAGTGAACTAAGACTTACATGACAGTCAAAATAAATTCAAGAAAAAGCACTTTTTTAGTTCTAAACTATCAGAAATAGAACTAGTTTTACATATGACTACAGAGAATATTTTTATATACCTGGACCTTCCTTTCTACCTTCCTCCCTCTCTCCCTCCCTCCCTCTTTTTCCTTCCTCCCTTCCTTGCATCCTTCCTTCCTTCTTCTCTACAGCATTGTTTGATGTTGGCCTCCTTTGGATACTATTATTGTCAAAATCTGTACTGAAAAATAAAAGGAAACAAAATAAGGAAGCTAATATATTAGGAATTCCAATTGGATAAAGAAAATAAAAATAGCAATACTACCTAAGAAACTCTGAGGTAGAATTTTCCTAACATGAATGAATAATAAAGACAAAACTCGTAAATGTTAGAGATAATATTTTGTTCCAACACCAACTTTCATTAACAGCTATAATTGGTTAAGAATTTAAAACTTGGTCAAAGGTAGTTAAAAGCAATCTGAATTTGGTGTTTTAAAGAAAGCAACAAGAACAAAAATATATAAAACAACCCTTTTAAAAATGTATTTCATAAGTATTATAAAAGCTCTAAGTTAATGAAGGAACTTTCATTCAACGTGTAAGACTTTATTTGGGGCATAATGTTTAACCTCTAATTATTTAAAATTATGCAAAAAGAAGTCATAAATACATGGACCTCTTTTTTAAAAATTCATTTAAGAAATGCATCTACTTTGAACTACAGTTTCTAATTTAACACTATGGAAATGTAATGACTCAACTGCTTCTGATATTCTGCAGATAAAAATGTGTGTTGAATCATTTTTATCCCTCAAAAACTAGCAAACTATAATTTCATTCAAGTATGAGAAACATACTCATTTTCATAAATAAAAACAATAATCTCTTAACTGAGAGCTATGGGATTTGGGTTGATAATTCAAAAGCTTAGAGATATCTATTAAGACTTATATACACACAAAAAAAGATTCATGCACAAAAATTAAATCTAAAAGTTTTCTGCTAGCTTTCTAAAATTCTGAATTGAGACTTTTTCATTAAAAAAATTTAAAAGTTAGAGGAATTTATGCCTAAAATAATTCTCTGGAATAGAGTTTGGAAACCAGATTTAGCTGCTAGGTAAAAAGGAAAAAATGCTCTATGCTGCCAAATGAAATAGAAATGGTTATTAAAAAACAAAAAGCTGATGTTTGAAAACTTCCTTCCCTAATTAAACATGTGAATATGCCCCAAACCAACCTCCAAATCTTGAACGAATTTTAGATATGAAATTTGCATTTATTATTTCATATGAGCATTGTTCCTAGAGAAAAATAATCTGGCTTTTAATTCCAAAGAAAACATTTTTTTTTAAGATTTTATTTATTTATTTGACAGAGAGAGAGAGAGAGAGACACAGCGAGCGAGGGAACACTAGCAGGGGGAGTGGGAGAGGGAGAAGCAGGCTTCCTGCTGAGCAGGCAGCCCAATGCAGGGCTCAATCCCAGGGTCCTGGGATCATGACCTGAGCCGAAGGCAGACGCTTAACGACTGAGCCACCCAGGTGTCCCTCCAAAGAAAACATTTTATTTCAGCAAATATTTAGTTATGCAAGCTTTTCCAGCTCCTCTTTGAGATATATTCATTATGTCCTGAGATACATGAACAAAATTTTTCTTAAAAAGTATAATCTTTCACCAATGTGAATAATATTTATCTAACAATACCTAATGACGCCTTATTAGTAAAAATCAAATGTAATCACATACTTTTGTTTGATCTTAATTCTTCCTGCACTCACATTTCAATCTAATGATCTATACAAATAATAAAAAAAAAAGTTGCACATAATAAGAATGACTCCACATTCTGAAATGCCAGGACCATCTAAGTAGGCTTAGTTTATTTAAGCCTAGTCCAGTACTTAACAGTGCTATAAAAGCTACCATTAACTGTTTGCTAGATTTTTACAAACTTCTTTTTTCATTTAATCTCCACAAAATAATTTTTAAAACTATGGCTGTGTGGGGGTGAGATAGATAATTGGCTAGAAGATACGAGACCAAGTAACAGATGTGGGGAGATGCTCAGAAACTCCTCCAAAAGATGGAAAATAAAGGAAGAATGTAGAAGAGGTCAAAGAAACATGGTGGAACTGTATTCTTGCTTAGCACTTATAACAAATCTAATAAATACTTTATTTGCCTTTAAAAAAAAAGAAGATATGAGACTTGGAGAATGCTCCTCTTCCTCCTCTTCCTCTTCTTTAGGAGATACTTGTTTAAAAGTGAATGGGACTTAGGATGTAAACAGCTATATGAGAATGTCACTTCCACCCTAAGGAAAAATGTATATAGTTGCCAAAATCATAATTTTGGCATTTTCTTAAATAGTCATGGCAACTTTTTCCACAATAGCCAAAACATGAAACTAACCAAATGTCTCCGGATTAGTGAATGGATAAACAAATTTTAGCATATTCATACAGTGGAAGACTACTCAATAATTAGAGAGGAAATACTAATACAGGAAGCAACATGAACAATCTTGAGAGTATTAAGCTAAGTGAAAGAAGTGAGACACAAAAAAATTACATACTATTTGATTCCAATGATAAGAAATTCTACACAATGTAAACTATAATGATAGGAAAAACGATCAGTGGTTTCCAGAAATTGATGTAGGGGAGGGAATCACCTGCAAAGAAACACAGGGCAATTCTTTGAGAGATGGAAATGTTGTATATCTTGATGGTGATAGTGGTTTCCATGATTGTATACATGTATACATGTCAAAACACACTGGGCTTAAAGTGGGTAAATTTCATTGAATGTAAGTTCTACTTTTTTTTTTAAAAGGTAGAGGGAAGATTCCACTGAGAAATAACATCTGATGCATACAAGACTATGAATAGATAATTAAAAATAAACGTTTATTGACAACACAAGAGGAGATGTGGAACAAAATGCAAAGGCAGTACTGACCTAAGGAAAAAGAGCAGCCTTGCTCTTGTTACAGTAAGGAGGTTAGGATGGGTACGGAGACAGGCATGTATGCATGTTTGGTTGCAACTCTGATGCTCCCAACTGTTAAGTAATATGTTCTATCCCCACAGTACCATATTCCTGTTGTTAATACAAATGTTATTATATTAGAATTATTGTTGTCCTTTGGGGGATCATTATGTGAAACTTGTATAATCAGAAAATCATAAGAATCTCTACGAAGAGGACTCATGGGTCATTGTATTAGACAGGTTTAGTTAGGATGGTAGAAGCCACTCTAGATGTTTTAGTAGTAAAGTAAAACAGGAAACCTGTGGTTTATAAAAACAACAACAACAAAGCTTGGAACTAGGGAGATGAGATCAGGAAAGTTGCTTTTAGAAAATGTAGAAGTGAGGAAATCACACAGAAGTCGCCATCAAGAATTATGGCTGGTTGTAATAGTAAAATGAGTGATTCTTGGGAGGACTTTGGAAGCTGCTGGCACAATTTCCCTCAATGTGCTGTCTGCAGCCCCCACATGCCTGCCTACAGGCGCTGACAGAGAATAATGGCTGCTCCCTCAGTTCATAGGCGTGTCTCCTGTTGATATAATCTAACTGGAATCCTCCTGGCAAAAAATCTAGTTTCTAATCTTTCGTCATTAACAGGATAGGGAAATGTCTAGAAGTATGGAGATGATACTTAAAATTAAATAGTACCGGGCATGGTGGCATCTGACCCACTGAAATTTCCATGGTCTGTGATCACCTCTTATTTTGTAAACCAAGAACTTTGATCTTTCTAGTTTCCCAGAACTGCTGGACTTGGGGACTTTAACTCAAAGTATTTAGAATTTAAACTAGGGTGTCAAATATAACTGTTATTTGAGCCACTGTAATAGGAGCAAGACTTCCTACTTGTTGGTCACCATGCATCAGGCTCTGGGCTAAGTAAATTAGATGCATTATTTAATTTAATCCTCTTTTAACTCTAGGAGATGAACATATCATATTTACTTACCAATGAAGATGACTAGGCTTTAGAAGTTAAGAAGTTTACCAAGGGTTCTATTGAGGAGTACACTGGGAATTGGAGCAAACTCTCTAAGCTACTTTAAGTTACTGTACTACCTTGAAATAAGTGTTTCCACATGCTTAGTAGATTAGTGCATTATCCAGAATCTGCTTATTCTACATATAAAGCAAAATTATATGTCAGCCTGAAATCAGAACAGAGGAAACTGAATAATCCAGATGTGGTAGTATGCATCTAGCTCCATAATCACTAAAAACAATGGCTGACTTTTACTTATACATGCTAGCCACTGTTTTCCTATGTACTTTACATGTATTAACTCATTAAAGGGGCAGATATCATAAGTATCCTTTAAAGATAGCAAACTGAGGCACAGAGAGATTAAGTCACTCAACCAAGGTCACATAGCTAGTAAATGGTAGGTCTAGGACTTAGGAACCCGGCAGTCTGGCTCCAGGTGCCTTTTTAAATCTGGTTTTGAAATCCTTTGTCTCAGATCAATACAATGTCTTTGAATGCTGTTGAATCAATATTAAGCCATAGTTATAATTTCCTCACGAATGTATTTCTAAAGGAAGGTTATCAAAAAAACCCCACCAAAAAACAAAAACTAAAACTAAAACTAAAAACCTGAAAGAATTTGTTGCTACCAAACCTGCCTTTAAAGAAATTCTCTGGGGGCCCTTGGTTGGCTCAGGCAGTTACGCTTCTGCCTTTGGCTCAGGTCATGATTCCAGAGTCCTGGGATAGAGCCCCACATCAGGCTACCCCCTCGGCAGGGAGTCTGCTTCTCCCTCTGCTGCTCTTCCTACTCATGCTCTCTCTCTCTCTCACACTCTCTCTCTCAAATAAATAAAATCTTCAAAAATAAAAAAAAATGAAGAAATTCTCTGAACAGAAAGGAAAAAGTAACAGAAGGCTTGGAATTTCAGAAAGCAATGTTAAACACTATGCTAAATATAATAGGTTTTCTTGAGTTTCTAATAATACTTGATTGTTGAAGCAAAATTATAATACAATGTGACGTTTTAAAAGTGGGAAAGGTAAAGGATCTAATGGAAGTTAAGTTTTCTACATTTAAAATGGCAAAACAGTACACTGTTTATTGTAATGCTTTGCGCAACCATTAAGACAACTATATAAGGAGATATACCAAAAAATATTATAAATAAATCAGAATGGGATCCAAAATGGCAAACTTAAGCCTTTACATATTGACAATTTTCTTAAATCTAGATCATCTATACCAGTTTAAAAAGAGACACTGGCAGAGCAGATTAAAAAAACAACAAACATAATCCAAAAATATGCTGTCTACAAGAAACTCACTTCACATACAATGAAATGGGTAGAATAAAAATAAAAGGATGGAAAAATTGTACCAGCAAACATTAATCAAAAAGAAAATAAAAGAGGAGCTGTCCATCTTGATATTAGACAAAATACAAAGACAATTATTAAAGCCAAATAGGTATATTTATAACAAAAAAAGGATCAATTTACAAGACAAGGAATAGGCTGTGGTATTCATGAAAAATAGCTAAAACTCATCAGAATGGCTCAACTATTAATTAAATGTGAAAAATATCAATGCAGAAAGGTATTTGAGTGACTTTCAGTATGAACAGTATGGCATTATGGTTCAGGGTAAATAAATTATCTCCCATTCTGATGTATATCTTTCAAAGCCTCCATAGATTTACACTGATGGATGATTCACGGTTGCAGTTCTCAAACTTTAGCATGCTTCTGAATCACCTCAAAGGCTTGTTAAATCACAGTTAGATGGGTCCCAATCCCATGGGTTTTTGATTCAGTAAGTCAGGATTGGATCTTGAGAATTTGCATCTCAAACAACTTCCCAAATGATGCTGAACTTGTTGGTCTGGGAACTACCCTTTGAGAATTACTGCTTGCGTCATCACCAGAAGATCAGTGGATAATAAATGCTCATTTTAATTTATCATTGGACAATGTTCCTGTATCTCAACAATGTAAACTGATTTTTTAACACAATGCTGCCTAAAATGAACTACTTTACATATTATTACAACAAGTATATTTTAAGCAACTACCAGCACCATATAAATTAAGCCAAACTAAATAGGCAAATACAAAAAGAACCACTCTTTTAAAAGCCAATTACAGTATAGCATTATATACTTGAAACAGTAATATTACAACAAAACTGACAACTAAAAGGAGAGCTGGAAAATAATGTCCAAAGTGGAAATGAGAAGGTTCACATGTCCTTAGAGAGTGGACAGTAAGACAGTTGCCAAAATAAAATCAAGCTGCACATTAAATTAAGTTCTATCACTCTGTATTTGCTCCCCAAAATGGCTATAACTGAACTAGCAAAGATGGTATATCCACCTTTTTTGTTAAGAGCTTAGCTCCATGAGTCATTAAATAGAAAGTCGGTGTTATCATCACATGTTTCTCAGTCTACCTCGAACTCCTTGAAAATCATTTAAAATGGGTAAGAACAATCAATGAGATTGGTATACACCAGTCTGGTACGTCAGTGCACTGACATATGCATATGATTCTTAAAGCATCTTTTCAGACACAGAGCAATAGTAATAAGCCTCAGATTCTGAGAAACACAGCATATTAAAATAAGGGATTGTGAAAATAAACAGAACTATAAATAGCAACTGGCTATAAAACCAGCCACTATAGTCAAAAGTAAAAGAAAACAATTTTTGTACATGTATACATATTATAAAAATCATTTTAATGTTGAAATTGTCAGGTTATATCACATATGTATAAGGAATTGTTAAAGACATAAATTTTGAATAGAATTTTATATAGAACAATAACTAAAAACAATGATGCTATTTTTAACAGCAGTAACTTTAGTTGGCCTTTCCCTGGTTTGAATTACTACATTAGTTTTAGCACATTCCTTCCAACATTACTCATTTCTACTCCAATATTTTTATTCTGACATGCACTTATCATTTTAATTTTTCATGCCAGCAAACCTAACAAGATTGTTTTTTTAATGCAGTGATAATTTTGTGGCCTACAGACTAGGACAGTGGATTTTAATGTTTCATTGTCAGTGACCCCTATCTAATCTCAGATAAACAACTTGACATAATAGTATCTGCTTATATATATGTAGATATGAAGTAAAAGGAAATCCTAAAGGCATGCTCTGAACCAATTTTGAACAATGACCTGTATGCTTGAAAATACATATTTCTTGAAAGTAAATCTATTCCAGTTTCATTGTATGAAGGACTATAGCTGTAACATTCCAGGATTATCACATAGTCTTCATGCCACCTATGATTTGCTTCTGTAATTAATATCATATATCATCAGTTTTCTGGGAGCACCTGGGTGGCTCAGTCAGTTAAGCACCTGACTCTTGGTTTTGGCTCAGGTCATGAGATCTCAGGGTCCTGAGATCAAGCCCCACATTGGGCTCTGTGTTCAGCATGGAGTCTGCTTGAATACTCTCCCTCTTCCTCTCCCTCCCTCTCTGCTCCTCTCCTCACTCTCAATCTCTCTCAAAAATTAATTAATTAATTTAATAAAATTGTAAAAATATTTTGAGTTTGCTAGAAGAGGGAGGATTTCTAGTATAATCTTTCCCATGTTTAATTTTGTAAATATACTTGTATTCTCTTTTCAAGAATTTAGATCTCTATCCAAGAATTCAGCAACATCCGATAAGGGTATAGAAAAACAGCAACAAATACTTCCCAGTGCTTTTCCTTCCATATATTATTGAGTAAATAGTGCTGTGTGGTTTACAAGTAAATACATTGGCACTTGTTCTCAGGAGACCTACATTTTAGGCACCTTTAAGTCACCAAATATTTGAATTGCCTTAGGCACACTAATCACTAAGAAAATAATTATTGAGTGCCTGAGTGCTATACACTGGGAATACTATAATTAAAGACAAAGTCTGTCCTTAAGTTGTTTATCTCCTGGTAAGCAAAACAGTTATATTATAGTTGCTAAATACTAGATAAGGCTAATTATTGGTTTTTTAAGTATCTCAAAGTAGGATCACTAATAAGTCATTGTTAATCATAGGAAGCCTCCTAACTTGACATGCAAAGACAAATTGTGTGTCTTAGATTGGGCTGCCTGGAAACAGACTTTCAGATGGAGAATCATGCACATAAGAGGATATAATGATGAGTTCTACTAAAGAGAAAATCTGAAAAGATTATCATGTATCCATTCATTACTAGTGTGTGTGTGTGTGTGTGTGTGTGTGTGTGAGCATAACAAGCAAATAGAATAGAAAGCCCGAGAGAGAGAAAGAGAAAATAAACATCTGTTCAAGGTCTGCAAGTGCCCCTTGTGTGGTGGGAACATAGGATATAGTAAGAGATAAATTATGAATTCAGGAGTAAGAGTGACCAGATCCTGAAGAGCCATATGTGCCACTGAAAGAGCTTTAGAATTTGTCCTGAAAGCATAGGTGGGAAAATGGGAGGTTTTAAGCAGGGGTAAATGACATGTTCTGATCTGTCTGCAGTGCTGCCAATGGCCTAAATGGGGGAAAGAATAAAGGCAGAATCAGGAAATAATTATCATAGTTTATGGAAGAAAAAAAAATGCTAGAGGCATTGCTAGACAGAATGGAAACAGTGGAAAGACCAGAAGGTAGGAAGGAAAAGTGATACACTTTGATGATTGTATGGATGTGGGGACTGAGGGAGAGAGGAAGGCCAAGGGTGATTTCTTAGTTTCTGATTTTTTTTAAAGATTTATTTATTTATTTTAGAGAGAGATGGTATGTGTGAATGAGTGGGGGGAAGGGCAGAGGGAGAGAATTGTCAAGCAGAGCGTGGAGCCCCCTCGAAGCTTGATCTTAGGATCCATGAGATCATGACCTGAGCTGAAACCAAGAGTTAGACACTTAACCAACTGAGCCACCCAGGCGCCCCAGTTTCTGATTTTAATGATTGGATTAACATGGTTGCCACTGACAGGGATGAAAACATAAAAGGAAAAGTTTATGGAATGTCCAAATGAACATGCTCAATAAAGAGTTGGAGATGCAAAGCTGTGTACCAAGAAGAATGATTTGGGTGAGTAATTTACAGAAAAAAATATAAACAATTAAAATAGATGAAAACAATTTAGGAATGGAATAGAAAACAAAAAAGGATGATACTGTTATTTAAGGTTGCACTAAATAAAAAGAATCTGTCAAGTAGATTATGAAGAAATGATCAGTTCCTTAATTTCTAAAAATGAACTTGTAAAAACTGTAAGAACTGGCACTTTATCTTGCCTATGTTCAATTTGAGATGCAAGTATATTGATAAGAAAATTCCTTGGAAAAAATAAATTACTAGACAAACATTATTATTTTATTTAGGTGACTATTCAATTTATACCCCTACTTCTCTCACCAGTTCTTGTCACCGTATTTCTTTTTTTTCTGCCAGAACCTTAATCTCAGGGTTATCTCAAGATTCATCCCTGGTTCACTATTCTTTTCCTCAGTTCCATTTCTTGGTTTATCTCTTCTACTCTAAAGATTTTTAAGTGCCATATATATATATATATGTATATATATATATATATATATATATGTATACATATATATATATATATATATATATACTTAAAAGTTTGAAATATTTCCAGGTCTAACATATTTTCTGAGGCTGAGTCACACCATGAGCTTCCTAAAGAATACAGTCAATGATGTGCCCACTAAAATCCCAATCTACTTTGTCATCTTCCCCAAAACTTTTATTTCTATATTCTTTTACTTCTATACTCTTTGAGAACATATAGACTCCTCCCTTTCCTCAAATTCCATAGTCAATCCCCACATTCTTATGATTATATCTTTTTTTAATTAATAAACTTTATTTTTAGAGCAGTTTTAGGTTTACAGAAAAATTAAGTGGGAAGTACAGGTAATTCCCATTACCCCATCCCTGCCACGTACACAATCCTCCCCACTCTCCACCCCCCCCACCACAATGCAACATTTGTTACAATCCATGAAACTCTCTTGACAAATCCTTATAACCCAGTCTATAGTTTACTTTAAGGTTTACTCTTGGTGTTGTAAATTCTATGGGTTTTGACAAACACATAATGGCATGTACCCATTATTATGGTATCATACAGTAATTGTACTGCTGTCAAAATCTTCTGAGCTATACCTATTCATAACGTCCTCCCCACTAAACACTGGAAATCACTGATCCTTTTTATTGCCTTCATAGTTTTGCCTTTTCCAGAATGTCATATAGTTGGAATCACACAATATGCAGCCTTTTCAGATTGGCTTTTTTCACTTAGTAATAAGCAGTTAAGGTTCCCATGTCTTTTCATGGCTTATAGTTCATTTCTTTTTAGAGCTGAATACTCCATTGTTTGGATATACCATTGTTTATTTACCCATTCACCTACTGAAGGACATTCTAATCACTTCCAACTTTTCAGTTATGAATAAAGGTGCTATAAACATCTGTGTGCAGATTTTTGTGTGGACATAAGTTCTCAACTCCAGGAAACACAATTGCTAGATTGTTATGTAAGAGTATGTTAGTTTTGTAAGAAACCACCAAACTGTCTTCCAAAGTGCTGTACCATTTTGCATTCCCACCATAATGAATGAAAACTTCCTGTTGCTCCACATCCTCACCAGTATTTGATGCTTTAAGTGTTCTGGATTTTGGCCATTCTAATGGGTCTGTAGTAGTATCACACTGTCATTTTAATTTGCAATTCCCTGATGACATATGATGTTGAAAATCTTTTGACAGCTTACTTCCATCTGTATATCTTCTTTGGAGAGATGTCTCTTCAGTTCTTTGGGTATTTTTTACATCAGGTTGTTTTTGTTTTCTTATTGCTGGATTTTAAGAGTCACTGTATATTTTGGAGAACAGTCCTTTATCAGATGCATCTTTTGCAAATATTTTCTCTCAATCTGGGGCTTGTCTTGCTCTCTTGACAGTGTCCTTTACAGAGCAATTTTTAATTTAATGAAGTCCAGCTTAGCAATTCTACTCATGGTTTGTATTTTTGGTATTGTATCTAAAAAGTTATCACCATCACAAGGTCACCTATATTTTCTCCTATATTATCTAAGAGTTTATAATTTTGCATTTTACATTTAAGTCTATGACACATTTAGAGCTAATTCTTGTGGAGAGCATAAGATCTGTGTCTAGATTCATTCGTATCTCTTTCCAAACCTACTTTCTCCTCACCATCTTGATGACGACTTCCTGAGTCCTTGCCTCAGCAGCCCCTTCTGGACTGTTACATTATCCACTTAAGTTTGTTTTCTATCTAACAAGCAGACCATGCCATGTAACCATTGAAAGCCTCCTCCGGCTTCCATGCCTAAAAGGATTTTAGCACGATCTTTAGTATATCATACAAAGTCTTTTGTACCCCCTTCCTACCTCTCTAGTTTCAGCTCTCAACCACCTTCCTCTACAGTCTCACATTATTGAACTATGATTCTGTGCATGAAATTTATAATCCACATCTCTTTGCATTCAGGGATATTATTCCTTTTGCTTGTTTTCCCTTCTTTTTCTTTGGCTAAAACTATAATCCTTCGAAGCTCAATCCAAGTATACTTCCCCTAAGACAGCATTCCCTGATCCTACAACTTATTTTAAATTCTGCACGCATTCTCTGAGCTTCCCCAATGCTCTGTACACTCCTGGAGGTTCACACTTCAGAGACTTTATTACTATGCATGTGTTTATATGTCTGTTTCTCCTCAAAGATAGCGACAATGTCTAAATCATGTTTGCAGATTTATACAGTCCACGGCACAGGCTAAATCCTTTAGGAATATGTGTTGAACTGAGTTGAAAAAAGTAAATAATACCAAAATAGTACTACTACTGCTATCCTACCTGCACTACTCCAAAATATCCCTGATTTAACTTTTCACCTTTTGTTCCTATAACTGATGACTGAAAACAAGAGAAGAGATTAAAGAAGGATACGGATTAAATTCAAGTTTAATAATACCTTCTGCTCTGGGCTTTATTTTCTGTTGTATATGCTTGCTTTCTTAAGCACCAAAATGAATTGGAATAAATGATGCCAAGATGGCTCATTCTTTCACCATCAAAAAGTGTCCAAAATCTGGCAGTTGTGCCAAGAACTTGGAGTGAGAAGGCCTGTTTACTATTTCTGGCTTTGACTCCAACTTGCTGAATGTCCTTCAGCAATTTCCTTAACCTCTCTATTGGCTTGCATTTCCTGTACTATAAAAGATGCCTATGAGTACTTCACATGAGACACATGGGGATCCTTATTTTGAAAGTCAGTACAGAAATGTTTTAATTTGCATCTCTTTGAGAGCAAGGTATCTGGATATCAGCAAAAAGAAAGGCACCCTTCCAAGAGATTAAAATCAAGAAGCAGAGAAAACTTGAAATCAAGTTAGGTGATAAATTGCAAATCCTATTCCGTTTTTTAATACAAGTAAGTTTATTGCCCCAAACTAGTGTAGATCATCACTTCAAAACAAGAAGGCTTTATTTTCCAGTCATTTAAGGCAGGCCAACCTGTGTGGCCACCCTACAAGCTAACAAAGTATGTTTTTGTACAGCAGCATGTATCCTACTTTTATGTTTATACAGTCATGTACAGTACACTTGCTTAAAAATTATTTTCCCTAAAAAATGACAAGTTGTTGAAATTTACTCTTCCTTAATTATGTACTTTTAACGAAACAGACAGTTTAATACATAAAATCTATTTTGACAAACTATAAAGGGCCGGACAAAACAATAAAGATTTTGAATATGGAAATCTAGGGTATTTTATTAAAAGTTATTTTTGTGACATGAATGGTAAAATCTAATAAAGTATTCCAAATGACCTCATGTAAAGGTTATAAAGTGGATATTTTATAAGGTTTTGAAGCCTTTTTTATTGTCGTTAACAAAAGAGAAAATAGAGTTCTCAGGACAAGCTATAATTTGTTAGAAAATATAAAGGTTGTGATAGAAAGCCTAAATAATATATTTTCTATATTCTGATGCAGATACAAAGCCAGAATATCCTTTAACTTTACAACAAAGTGATATAAGAATTAAACATTTGCATAAACTTGCAAATAACCTTCCAGATTTAGGGCAGCTAATCATCTCCAGTGGTCTTTTTATATCGTCACATGAATAAAGGGAGGGTTTTGTTTTAAGATAGAAAAGACTTTCTTAACTTTACTTAGAAAGTTAAACTCATCTCCTCTATTTCATCTGCACATTCAGGCTCTCTCAACAATTATTAGCTACACACTGTTGCCAGAGTTAGCTTTGGAAAGCCATAAATCATAAAGTCCACATGGTGATGATGGGAACTTTGATGGTTATTCATTGCTTTAAAATAACTACACATTTAGTCTAATAGTTGAATCTTTTGTAAATTGTTCCTAATCTGACATTCCTGTTTTATCTTTTAAGGAAGTCCTTCTCCCTATTAGTGAACATTTTTACCACTGTGATATTTCAAGATCCAGATCACAGACCATAGTTCCATCCTCCTAGCCCTTTCCTTTGTCCCATAGCACGTTGTTTAATTTCTACCATAGCACTTATCATACCCCAATCTTATGAGAAATAGTCATAAAGTATTATGAGTATAATGCGATACCCAATACTCATAATACGTAGAAAGCAACAACCCTATTTAATTGGAGAAGATTATGTCTGAAAAATCCAGGGTTTTAAAGTTGCTGCCATGAGACTCCATACTGGGGGTAGAGTATGTCATTCAGTCACCCATTCAGTCACTGCTTAACTGAGCAGCGACTGGACAGTCAGGACTTTTTAAAATACCAGTGGTAAAAACTCATGAGTTAGCTCAGCAAACTTCTTTGTAAGGCTGTACAGTTATCTTATATGATCAAAGACAGCAAGAGACAATGAAATCAAACTGTCTTTAACATAAGCAAAGTTTTTTTTAAAGATTTATTTTATTTTATTTATTTATTTATTTTACAAAACTTGAGAAGTACTTTTATTGCAGACATTTCCATATACAAGGTTAGTGAGACTGCCCCCTGCCCATCCTGTGAGGAAGCCACATTTCTAGCTCATAAAAACATTCAAGTTAGAGAAAGCAAGAGCAAGTAGTGGGGAGGGGCAGAGGGAGAGGGAGGGCCTGAAACAGACTTCACACTGAGCAGGGAGCCCCACTCCAGGCTCGATCTCATGACCCTGAGATCACAGCCTGAGCTGAAACCAAGAGTAGGACGCTCAACAGACTGTGCCACCCAGGTGCCCCAACATTAGCAAAATTTTTAAAAGTGAGAATAGTTATTTCTGATGAGACTATGGTTAAACAGATATTCTTATGCACTATTTTCAGGGCATAAATTGATGCAATATTTTTGGAAATATATTTTGTTGCATGTAATAAGAGCCTTAACATATTGATTCATTTTGATACAATAGTTCTACACAAAATGATTCATATTTAGGTAATCATCTGAAATAAAATTTAAAAGATTATGTTATAAAATATGTATGTATGCACAGACATCCTAAAACTTTGGAAATAAATGCCCCATGATAAGACAAAGATAATTAAGAGATAGCTTTAAATAGGATATATGTAGCAAGTTATTTTTTCTTTCCATTTTAGCAATGATGTAATTGAGATTTTTTTCTAGTCAACAAATACTGAGTATTGCTATGTGGCAAATATTCATGACACTCTGTTACAGCACTTAACCAAAAGATGAAAATCTCTGTCAAGTAATCACATTATCATGGGGAAGGACTGAAAGTAAACAAAATAAAATATCTACATTATGCTGTGCTCTTTACTATACAATTTCATACTCTATTTTGCTTATATTCTGAACACTGAGGGGTAGAGACTGAGGCTCAGAGAGGATAAGCGATTTTTCCCAAATCACACAGCCAAGTAGCAGGGCTAGGATTCGAACCTCTATTTATCTTATTTTAAGGCCAACAATTTTTCTCCAGTTAGATTTGTGAAATTTAGGGCATTTTTCAGTCCTCTCTTTTGTAAAACTCCCCTTGGGGTATGAATCCAATCCAAAGTTGCTATAGGACTGTTTTAATGAATGACCTTTGGAGGATGGTAGGGGGTGTTCATTTTATCTTTTTAATTATGTTTTTAAAGGTGAAAAATTGACCTTAAGGCCTTAGCCTGGGGACAGATATGCCGACCACTGGAAAGGCTGCCTTGAAATTAAATAAAACAGTTCTCTAGTAGAGCTGTAGAGCTGTAACTTAATAAGAACATTTATATAAGCTTTTGGAGTAAACTCAGCGCTCACTGGAAATCTACTGTATTCAGTTTCTGCTTTTAATACACACTTATAACTCAGAGTCCCCCTAGGAGAGCTTGAGAATTTGGTGTAAAATAAATAATATGGAATTCGTTTCTCTGGATTCATTCCCAATTGTCACAGCTAACAAATTATTGATCCTAAGAATTATTTATCAAAGGTAAAGTTGGCAGAAAAAAGTAAAAATATGCCATCATTCAAAATTTAATGATGTAAACAGCTAGACCTACTCTAGCCTCACTAGGCTAACTTGCCAGTCTACAGCCTGTGCCAATCATAATAAGCAAGGCTGACCTCATGCCAAGATGTTGGAGTATAAAGCCGAAGCTATTACAAGGTTTCCATTCTATAATTTCATATTAAGTTGCTCTACTCTTTTCTTCCTTATAAACAAGTGAGTTTTTTCACATATGAGGTATATTAAGTTCAGAGATGAACTGGATAATCACCTGGCGTAGATTGTACAACTGCTTATGTTCTCAGTATAGATAAAGTCTTGAGTGTTCTTTTGAAAGGTGGTGATTAAGTTTTTCATCTAAAAATGTTCCATTGACAACAGTATAACCTAAGATTTTGGCATTACCTTTTCAGAAGTTCACAAGAGAAAGCCTCACTCCCAATTCACCAGCCTAAGTATAAACACATGTAAAGAAGAAGAATTCATCAGCAATAACTGGCCTTTATTAACTTCTGAATTTAGGGAGAAATCATTCTAAAAGAAAACATTATAACTCAGAAATATCAAAAGAGGTTATTAGCTTCTTTAAATTCTGTTTCTCCTGGTAATTTTGTCTCAGGAGGCTTATCACTCTAGGATCTGATGCTCACCTTTATAGATTTCATCTCTTCTCCCAAATAAAACAACACAGCTCAGGTGATCAGATATACATATCTGATATATATATGTGATATAAAGTGGTATACATATATACCACTTTAACAGTAAACTAACGAAATGATAGGATTTCCTCATTTATTAACGTCATACTAAGGATCAGGATATGTATTTTTATATTGAAAGTCAGTCCTTCCCAAAAATAATTAAATGCCTGAGAGACAAAATGAGTACAGTTAAGGCTTCTTGCTTAATATGGAATTCAAATAAATGAGACTGAATATACTTTGAGGCTGTTTTACTCCTTTAGGGAAAAGCTTATAGAATGATCTTTGATCCTCTGTACAGTACAACAATTTCATTTTAAGAATTCTTGTATCTTCCAAGTAGTGCTTCATATCATCATATTGTGGTTAAGTAAATGCTGACAATTTTTAATTATGCAATATTTTAATTAGAAATCAGTAGTTTCGAAGAGGTAAAATACTGCTTTCTCTACGTTTATTATATCCACATATTTCCTTTCAAAAAATGAACTGGCAAGGCTTTGAAATTTTTTCATCAATTCCAGAAAGAAACAGGTTATATGTAGTTAGTGATCTTAACTCAAATTTCAAAATTTGGTCCAAAGACAAATGTTTAATTATTAGTATCAGAATAGCTGTTAAAGCTAAACCAAGAAAAGTTGTATATTTCTTAATTTCACTCATGTGACCAGAAAATATTTACAACTTGATTCATTTCAATTCAGTTCAACAAATATTTATTGAACAGTCACTACATGCCAACCATTGTGCTGGCCACTGGAGTATGAAAGCACAAAGAGGAATCTATTACCCAGCCATTAAAAAATGACTAGCAGTGGGAACAAATTTAGGTTAAAAACAGCTTCGATGATATCTTATTATCATAACAAAAACTACATATTTCAGAACTGTTTAAAGATAAGAGAAAAAATGTAGAAATAAAATTTCCAAATGGAGTACTTATTTTATAAAAATGTTCACTTTTTCCCCAATAAACCAAAAATTAGAAAATAAAAACAAAATACAGAGGGGGAAAAACATTCACGGTATTAAGTTATTACTGTCACTCAAACTAGAAAATAAAATTTCAGAAATTTAATCTGGGTTAAAAATCACATAAAAAATAGAACAAATATGACTGTAATTTGGCACTTTTTCTAACTATTCTTTGAATAAATCACGCAAGTTCTACATATTAAAAGCAAATAGAATAGAAATTTATTTTCAGTGTGAACATTTGGGGGTTTATATGGAGCATCAGAAAACTGGCAAAAGTTAGGGCCACATACACATTAAATTCTGCATACCATTTTCCCTGTGCCCCCTTATATCACTCCATTAGTTTCAATGGATTATGAACCCTGCTTCAGGAATTAACTATAACGTTCACCTTGCCATAAGATTATGATATCTGCTAGCACACTTTTTTAATATTCTCATTTGAATGTTGATTTCTTTACCTATTTCATTATTAGAGCATACTATTATCTCTTGTGGTCCTGCCTAATGTCACATACTTGCCTTACAAAGACGTGTCTCACTCCAGCCATCCCAATATATATCACGTTCTGTCTGACTTGAGAGCTCCCTTACATCACTCTTTGTCCCTCAAAGTCCATTTCTAGGACAAGCCAGTTTGAAATTTCTCACTGTGGTTAATATTTTGATCCCCATAGTCTTTCAGACATTATAATGATCACAAATTTGTATTTGATCAATAGTATTGATAATAATGACAAATTGATTAGATGGGAGACAAACTGGACCCAAGAAGTCTATTCAGAACTCTACCTCCATTATCAAATGAAAAGATAATTAGGGCTTGAACTAAGGCAATTTTGGAATCAAAGGTAAGCTGTTCTACCACCATACTCCTGCTGCCCACCAAGCTTCATCTTCTGATTTCCATCTCCCTGGTTTATCTTCTGAAGTAACAGATGACCTTAATATGGTATATTTGCAAAGCCTGAGTTTATTTTCTATCACTTCAGAACCTTTTCCATATCCCTATATTTTTGACTTCATCTTTCTGTCTAGTCTAATTTAAATTGTCTTGAAAAGTATTGATTGCCAACTGCCTATAATGGCTGGGATGAAATAAACAATAGTAAATTAGTATATTTATACCAGAATTGCATATAAAGAGAACTTCCGAACTTCCTTTTATTTATTCCAAATATAAATTTTCCAACTTTAAAAGATAATATATGTGTAGGAGACTATGGTAGCTTTTGTTTTATCTACCCTGGAAGTCCTATCACTCTCTTCTATTAGAAACAATAGCCCCTTTTTTGGGATAACTTCCCCCCCCACCCCAACCCCACCTCCATGAGGTTTAGGTAGAACTGTCAATCACAGTAGCATGCCCTCCATTCTTCAGCAGCTATGGCAACAGGCAGGTTATCTAAGTTTGGCCAATCAGGCTATTTCCAGTTCAGAAATGACAAATGACCCGACTCTACCCAATAGCCATTGACCCAACACTGAGTCCCCTCAGAAAATAGAGATAGCAGGGAACGCTCTTTTTCTCATGGGGCGAATATGCTGAAAGGAACAAGTCTGGACATGTTCGATGACATCTCACCCAGCTTTGAGATAATAAGAGGGAATTAGGTCAGTTTACAAAGAGTTTCACAGACAAATAAATATGAGACATTGATGGAAAGACTGATTAAAACATCATCTGTGCTGCTAAGGCAATTCAATGAAAGAAAAGATTATTTTCCTTCACAAAATGTGCTAGAGAAATTGGATATCCACTTAATAGTTGCTTGAGTCTAGAGTAGGAATTGACTGCCATGGAGTATGAAGGTTTATTTTGGGGTGGTGGGAATGTTCTAAAATTGAATTGTGATGATGGCTGTGCAATTCTGTAAATGTACTAAGTACCATTGAACTTAAAATGGGTGACTCTTGGGGTGCCTGGGTGTCTCAGTTATTTGGGTGTCCAACTCTTGGTTTCAGCTTGGGTTGTGATCTCAGGGTTGTGAGATCAAACCCCATGTCACGCTCTGCCCTTGGCAAATAGTCTCCTTGAGATTCTCGCTCTCCCTCTACCTTTGCCACCCCCCCCGCTCACTCTCTCTTTCTCTCTCTAAATAAATAAATAAATAAGTAAATCTAAAAAAAAATCATCTGTGCCTCTAAAATGAGCTCTGGAATAAATATAATATGTAGAGTAAAATGTCTGGGTTTCAATTTAATTTTAATAGAATTCAACAAAGTATCTACGTGCCAAGAACTGTTGTATGTTTGTGTGAGGAAGACTGCAATTAAACTGGTTCCAAGAGCCTGGTGCCTGTATGCTCCCAAAGCAGGCACATTTCCTTTCCAAGCTTCCAGCCAAGCACAAACTTAAGTGCAGGTTCATGAGCCGCTCTTTCTGAGAAGGCTACTATAAACTCACACAGTCCCTATCTAGGACACTAACCATTCCTACAATCATCAGTTCTCCAGCTAGGGTCTCAATAGGTTCCTGTATTTGGAAGAAGTTCATATTCTCCAAGTCCATACCCACATTCCACTGCCCACAATGCATAGACAGAGACCTAAATGGAGAACTACATCACTGTGTATGAAGGGCTGTGTATCAAAAGCACAACTGTTTCACCTCTCTAGTCTTGTCTTACTGCCCTTCTCCATCAAGAATAAACCCCATTTAATTGCACTCAGTGTTTCTACCCCATGCAACTTCCCCATGAGCCCTAAAATATCAACAGCTAATCAAAATCCAAACAAAATATAGGTTACTCAGATAATCTTTAGAACATTGGCAGGAGTGGGGGAAAACACCACATAATAAGCGCAGACTGGGATAGGCCTGTAGGAAGATATTTAGGTGGACAATACTATCTGACCCTTTTGCATTACATGTGTAATATGACCAGTGATCAGCAAGAGAATGGCTCCCAGGGTTTTTTCATTAAGATGGAAGTAATTTTCCCATAGTTTTCTGACTTCTTCAACCTTCATCCAAGGGAATCCACCAGATATTTCAAGTCTGCTTTTTGCTCTCAGCCCACAGAGACCCTACTCTTCACTCTCAACATCAGTACCCCTTCCTGAAGGTCAAACTGAGAGAACCCCTGTAAAACACCCGATGATTCTATTGCTGGCCTACTGCCTATCCTACTGGGGAAGGGATGGCCCAGAGAAGCAATTGCGGAAACAGGCCTCCTATCTTGAAAATGATGCCAAGCATATTAAAAGCATTAATTAATGTGAAGAAACCTGACTTCACACAATTCATGAAAATGTTCTATACTGCCAGAGCGCTCTTAACACCTTTCCCTGATTCAGGTACACACCCCAGGCAACTTAACCTGAATCTAAGGCTCTCCCCTTGCCTCAAAACTTGTCCTTTTACTTGTCCTGTTTTGGACCCCAGGGCCATGTACACTGTGCCTTTATTATTAAGGACACTGCCTTTTATCTTTTTGGGTTCCCTTGTGCTCATACCTCACAAGTCAGTGTCACTCTATTTCCATACTCCAGCCAAAGAAAGACCATTGGACCACCTATTTGCCCCAGGGAAGAAAAAGATATGTGTTAAAAACCCTCTTTATCCAAAAATACCTTGAAAATAATTGAACCAAATGAGTATTTCAAAGAAAGCTTTTCTACCAATGACTTCTTGGAGTCAATGGATATGATTGTGTCTATATTTTTTGTATGAAACATAAGTGCATAAAACAAATTTCACAGGATTAGAGGTGGAATTGGTAAAGCAGGCCTGGAAAGTACAAATGCCGCGAGAGTTTCCAGAGATGGCACGTCACTATTGCTCACTCTCTTCTCATATCCAAGATCCAAAAATGTGAGAATTACCTCATAGCCACAGAGAAAACATCTGTATTCCCCCAACGACATGTGGGGATTGTGTCAATTGATATACTTAAATACAGAAATACTCCTAATATCCAATATATTAAGAATAAATATCCTGGTCAGCCTATGTATGCATATCGCTAAAGCCACTTATACCATATGTAGAGAGGTAAACATGCAGAGAGAGAAAGAGTTGCCGATGGGTTCACTCAAAGTCAGTATTGTTTTTCTTGCATCTAAGTCTTGCACGTGAATTAAATCAGAGATCAGCGGTTTTAGAGATACACAATAGTTCCAGCAACCAATCAGTGACTGTTAATATGTCATTGAGGAAAGGGAAGAAAATTTAATTAGGTGTTCTAGGCAAATCAAGCCACCCAAGAGTGTATTTTCTGGACATGATGGTATTTTTACTGGCATGGCATAGTTACATGATGCTATTTTCCTAAGTTAATATATTTTTTGAACAAAAGTTTGACCAAAGCAGTTGGCAAAAGTCAGATTTTTAGTTTTTCAGTTGAAGGCGTGGTTCAGAGGAGGCATCACTTTGACATTTGTCATGTATGAATGGCATGAATGGCTGTAGGTTCTAAAATTGGCTAAAATGGCACTACTGGAGTAGCATTAAGAATTCTTAGGGGGGAAAAATTAAAACCTGGTGAAATCTGAAAAGTTCTCCAGGAAAACTGACACTGTGTTTCATATGCCATTCCATTACTATTAATAATTAGCTCATTTTCCTAAGGAGGAAAAAAATGTTCCAGATGGCCAGTGATGAGAAGAAACAATTGTCAACATTAAATAGATTAGGCAGCAAATCAATAAGGTAGTTAGCACTGTGCAAGCACTGTCAATAGTATAGAAGATTTGTAAGATGTGATCAGTATCAAGACACATTAAAATTGGAGAAGTCTAAAATACATAGCAAAGAGGGGTGCCTGGGTGGCTCAGTCGTTAAGTGTCTGCCTTCAGCTCAGGTAATGATCCCAGGGTCCTGGGATCGAGCCCCACATCGGGCTCCCTGCTCTGCCGGAAGCCGGCTTTTTCCTCTCCCACTCTCCCTGCTTGTGTTCCTGCTCTTGCTATCTCTCTGTCAAATAAATAAATAAAATCTTTCAAAAAAATATGTAGCAAAGAAAACCAGATGGTGTGTAACTTTAACCTATACAGCAATATTCTTTCCCACCATTTTTGCCTGGCTAATTCTTAATCATCTGCCAAGATTCATTTTACATATTAGGTCCTTCAGGAAGCATACCCCAATATGCCACACTTCCTTGTCCCAGTCCCACATCGCACTGAGTGGTATTTCATTGCACTCTATGCCTATCTCTAAAGTATAGTGGAGGTCACACTATATCATTACAATCTCCCCAACTGGGCAATGAGTTCTTGAGAGCCACATCTTTTCATTTTTGTTTTCTAGCACTTGGCACCACTGGCAGTGAGTAGGAGCTCAGTAAGTGTTTGGTATATTAGCCTTAAACCATCAATGGGGACAGAAAAAAAGAAGTAGGGTATGTAGCAAATATGGATTTTAATATTTACCAGTTCCAGAGTTAAAGTGGCCAACTCTCTCTTCTCTGCCCAGCACCCCTCTTTCCAGAAAAGAATGACTCTTTTCTCATCCTATGTAATTCTAGGATGCCTTCCCTTAACCACAGACAGTCACCCAAGCTGTGTATAGAAATCAGTCAAAGAATTGGACATGTAACTCAACTATAGCTGATTAGAACCTTTTCTTGAAATGTACCACCTAGTCACAGGGTGAGAGAGGGTCTTTCTTCCTTTTGTATATCAAGCTGGAAGCCTGTCATCTATTACCTTGTCCTCTGTGTGGGGACAGCATATGTGAAGTAGCAGAAGATGGCCAAGAAGAGTGGCAAGATGCACCAAGAAACAGAATCCATGCAAGCACCAGATCCAGATTTGCAATGCATATTCTGTGTCATTTCAGCTAGAGTTATCTGTCACTTGGAACCAAAAGGAGCCCAGCCTAATGCAATAAACTTACATTAAACTGTATAGTAAACCAAATTTTCTCACAGTTCTTTTAAATTCCCAAGTTATCGCCTATGATTAACATTATTATTACTTGAGTTTTAAAAATCAATAAATTGGGGCTCAAAAGAATCAAAATATCTTGTTTATTATCTCACAGGAAATGTGTCAAATTCACCTTGATATTCTGATTTCAAATGCAATGCTCTTTTCATTACGCATTGCTGCTTTAGGTTGGAGTTAAGACTCCAGCTCAAATTTAGAAAAGCACAAAACATGCTATGACACAAATGTATAGAAGGGTGACCTAGATGAGCCTATCCCTCTGAGAATGAGGGCAGGAGAACAACAACTGTCCTCATTTCTGTGCAGAGTACAGGATGGCTTTTGCTCAGAGAAGAGCATTTTTTCTTTTTTCTTCCCCTCTGGCTTTCAGCAGACGCATATGAAGTTAGTCATACCCAATGTTATATGCTGTTTCAGCATGAAGCATACTCCACCCTTGAGAGGTCATATTTCAGGAATGACGTGATTTGTGTGTATATGGTGGGGGATGGGAAGGTAAGGAGAAGAAGGAAAGACTATGTATATATATTCATATAAGGAACTGGGGCTTCCATTGGGTTGAAGCACCATATAAACACATTATTGTTAGTAAAATTGAAGACCTGGTTAAACTGGAAAACCAGAGGTAAAAAAGACTTTTTGTTTTTAAATATGGAAACAGAAGAAGCCATAACTGAAAATAAAGTGGGGTTCCTGGAGAGTCAGTCTCCTGTGTTTTTGGTCAGTGAAAGTCAATGGAACCCTTTCATAGCAAGCAAAAGTTGGCTACAGAGGCAGCTGACATTGGAAACATAGCACAGAGCTTATGTTTTGTGGAGTTTATTGACTGCTTCCCAAACAGAAGAAATAAACAGAGGACTGGGTTTTTAATTTTAGGATCTATTTGCACCCTACTAAATTAGAGAACCCAAATGACGTCTGCCCGGAGGAACTCCTGGCTGCACCAGTGCTTTCTTTCCTAGCTTGACAAAAGATGATTCAGTTCTAAGCAGGCACATATCACTCTCTTGGCCAGAAGTACCAGTCACTGGGATGAAACAGAAAATCATGCTGTTGCCATTGTGTTTGTGATAATGTTACAACTTTAGCTCTGCCAATTATTTAGTTTCAATTCAGTTTTAAGAAGTTTATGCAAAAAACAAGTTATGTACTAAAAGTCACAAACCAGTTTGCTAACCTGTGGTTTGCACTGGGGGCTTACAGCTTCCCCCTCAAAATTCCAAATTAAATTTCATTTTGAACTTTGTTTTGTAGACACTTATTGAACATTTTCCATATATATTATTTTCTTCTTTAGATAAAAAAATTTTAGATATTTTGTGAATATATTCTCTTTTTTTTAAGATTTTATTTATTTATTTGAGAGAGAGGAGGAGGAAGAGCAAGGGGGAGGAACAAGCAGACTCTGCACAGAGCACAGAGCCCAATGTGGGGCTCAGTCTCAGGACTCTGAGATCATGACCTGAGCCGAAATCAAGAATCAAGAGTTGAGCCCACCAGGTACCTGTACTGATTGTCTTTTTTAACACTGGAACGAGAGCTCAAAGAGAGTAAGGAAGTTTCCTGTATTTGTAGGGCTGAGCATAGTGCCTATTACATAGTAACTACACAGTAAACACTGTCATAAAACAGAAAAATAACACACAGACACACACCTGTGAAAATTGGGGTGTTTGACTTTAGAATGATACATTTTTAGCAAGAGTTTTGCTCTGTATTGTCTTATGACTTGCATAAAAATTAATAGATTATTAATACAAAGATATAACCTGGTATCTATCAAGGAGCAACATAAAATGAACTATGGATTTTTTTTCTTCTCAAAGAGGCTAATTTGTGTAAGATTTCATGTAGTTTTATAGACCTAAAGGCTTCCAGATGATTTGAACGTTGCCTTAAATATCTGGCCCACCCAACCAGAAATAAATCTTATTCTAAAGACAGCTAATAATTCCTGGATTTTTTAGTTAACTGCTTCTATGATTGTAATGTTGAAATGGAATGGTACTCATATTTCACTACCATTTCTTTTTTACTTATGTAGCAACATGAAAGTTAAAAACAAAAAGCAAGTTTTAAGAGACTGTATTTTATTGTAATCTCAGGAAGACTACAATTGAAACAATTCTTCAAAATAATGATTCACAAGTCTTCCTCCTCCCCAAAATGGAGGCACTGTGAAGAAATTTGCTCTCACTAGTTGAAGTAGGCTTTTAGCATGCTTTCATGTTGTGGAGCCAGCTGTTTATTTAAATCCAAGTAACTTCTTCCGAGACTCAGTTCATAAATTCACAATGTAGTATGTTTAAAACAAAGATTACTTCATATACATGTATTATGTATGTATTTGCATATGCCCTGTATCGTTATAAAAAAATACCAAGTTTGGAGGCCAAAGTTACTAATTAAAAAAAATAATACTATCTTTGTATCTCAGTGTTCTTATCCCCAAACAGAAATAATATTACCTAGTCTATCTACCCCCACAAAGGCCATGTAAGGATTAAATAAAACTAACTTGCATTATAGTGCTTTTAGAATTCTAAAGTATGGTATAAATAAAAGATATTACTGTATTCAATAAAAACTTGAACTTTCAGATAACCTTAAGAAGAAAAAATTCAGGAAAATGTGGCAACCAGCCAAAATTTAATTTAATTAAAATATGTATTTATCAAGTATCACTATATACCAAACAATATTCAAGCATTTGAAATATGGTGAACAAAACACACAAAAAAACACCCTGCCTTTAGGGAGCTTACCATCTTGTTGAGAGACGCATCAGAGGGTGTGTGCTTAGAGAGTGAGGACATATGTTTAAGGGTGGCCAGAGAAGAAAGAGACAGTTATTTTAAAATTTTATCTATTTATTTGACAGAGAGAGAGAGCACACACAAGCAGGGGGAATAACAGAGGGAGAGGGAGAAGCAGGCTCCCCGCTGAGCAGGGAGCCTGATGCGAGACTCAATTTCAGAACCCTGGGATCATGACCAGAGCCTAAGGCAGATGCTTAACTGACTGAGCCACCCAGGTGCCCCAAGAGACAGTTATTTTAAATCCTAAAGGTACTGTTTCTCCCCCTTGTTTCTATGAGAGCTAGCCTAATTCATATCAAATGGAGTATACAGGTTTTTACTTCATCATACAGAGAGATGCATTGAAGGAAGGGGGAAAAAATGAGTCTAAACTTCAAAACCACTAAGTTCATTTTGGTTAACTAAATTAACTCAGGAGAAGCCATTATGAGTCAAGAATTATGTGGAATTGCTTAACATTACAGGTGAGAATATCTGAGTCTTCCTGGTAGAAAAAAGGACCCAGGCACACCTGGAAGGTTCAGTCGGTTTTGTCTGCCTTCAGCTCAAGTCATGATCTCTGGGTCCTGGGATCCAGCCCCACATCAGGCTCCTTGCTCACCAGGGAGCCTGCTTTTCTCTCTCTCTCTCTCTCTCTCCTTCTGCCCCTCCTCACCACTTGTTCTCTCTCTCTCAAATAAATAAATTTAAAAAAAAAGAAAAGAAAAGGGCGCCTGGGTGGCTCAGTTGGTTAAGCGGCTGCCTTCGCCTCAGGTCATGATCCTGGATTCCTGGGATCAAGTCCTGCATCGGGCTCTCTGCTCAGCAGGGAGTCTGCTTCTCCCTCTGACCCTCTCCCCTCTCATGCTCTCTCTCTATCTCATTCTCTCTCTCAAATAAATAAATAAAATCTTAAAAAAAAGAAAAGAAAAGAAAAAAGAAAAAAAGAAAAAAAGAAAAAAGGGCCTGGAAAAGAGATTAAAAGGATAAATGGGTGTAAAGAGTTAAAGCAACCTGTCTAGAAGTCCTTTGGGACAAAATATGTATTGAATTCAAATAATGGGATGCCTAAAGGATTATTAAATAACAGGAACTTATATTTTGAATCATTTTTGTTGTTTCAATTTGAATGCTTTCCACTACCCTAGACTAAGATAGGTCCACTATACACGGAAATACTTGGGTTTTAAGAAACTTAAGTGATTTTTTTTTAACATCTGTATTGGTATGGAGCAAAGAGAGGAGAATATTCCCAGGAAATGAAACATGAGTGAAACAACTGGGACCAGGAACTGGGATCAGAGAGTCACCATAAAAAATAAGATCCTAGAAATGCACAGCAATCTAAGTGAAAACACTGAGATACTGCCTACCATCTTATACATACAGAAACAGAATATAGATATGTGGGCTTGAGCCAAGTTTTTACAAATATCATACAGATTTAAATGGATGGCTTCAATTAATAGTTTTTCCAACATTCTAACATGTTTTATTTTTTTATATTTCATTTCATTCTTTTATTATGTTCAATTAGCCAACATACAGTACATCATTAGTTTTTGATGTAGTGTTCAGTGATCCGGGAAGCAACATGTTGTTTTATTCCAATGGACATGACTTCCTAAACCAACAATCAGAAGTACAGAAGTAAAAAGCATTACACATTTAGATTGTGAGATCTACAGGTACCTTGGTATTGTGGGACCATAAATTCTGGAGCCAGAGTAGCAAGTAATGGGGCTGACTACAAAGGAGACCCATTTCATAGTGATGGAAAGCTTTATATGGATCAAGGAGGAGCGTGGAACACCCCATAGGCAACAGAGAGCCTTAGAGATTTAAGCAGAGAAGTGATACATCAGATTTATGACTTAGTAAAACCACTTGGCATTGTGAATAACATGGCTATAAGGGGGGTAGGTATATAGTGAAAAAGACCACTCATGAATCAGTTTAGCAATAGGATTAGCAACCTTCCGGTTATCTAATACTTGAGCAGTTTCATTCAAAATTTTCTTCAGAGGCCTAGCATCCCTGCCAGTGTAAAGTACTGAGGAGCAAGAAAATGCTGCCAAAAAAATGGAAACTCAGATTCAAGTTAAAAAAGACAAAACCACAGGAGGATGACTTTGGTATTTTCTTTTAACTAATGAAAACATCAGAAATTGCTAATACCCACAGTTTTCCAGGAAGAAAGAATTGCTTTACATGGGGCTTTCCTGCCAAAGTTTTCTTCTCTTCTACCTTTTAAAAGAGAGCCTTTGGGGCACCTCATACTCTATAAATTCAGTATTTGAGTAATTATTTTTGTTCTATAAGTTTTGTATAGAAAGTAAATTTCCCTTGTAAAAAAAAATTTTGCTATAGGTTGACAACTGAGAGAGCCAGAAAATTAAGATTAAAAAACTGTAGTCCAATGTGTTCAAAAGAGAGAAAGGAGGCTCTTTAAGCTATGATAAACTGGAAAAAAATAATCATAAATATAAGAATACTGTGAATAAAATTGAACACAGAATCACCTAAGATAAACTTCTTGAATTTCCTACACAAAAGAGCTTTTTAATCATGTTCTAAGACTTAACACAAACAAAAAGAAGAAATGTCCAATGGTTAAAGATCAAAAAGAAGGCGTATCTATTCAAATGCTATTTCCTTTCAACTTCTCTGTCAGAGTAGTTAGAGAAAATGACTAAGAGGAAATTAATTCTTCCAATCCATTGACACAGAATATCTTCCCATTTATTTGTTTCTTCAATTTCATTCATCAGTGTTTTATAGGTTTTAGTGTCTTTCACCTCCACAGCTAAATCTATCCCCACTATTTTTTTTGATACTATTGCAAATGGGATTGTTTCTTAATTTCTTTTTCAAATACTTCATTTAGTGTATAGAAATGTCAGTGATTTTTCTATGTTGATTTTGTACCTTGCAACTTTACTGAACTCATTTATTAGTTCTCAAAGTTTTTTTTTATTGAGTCTTTATAGGGTATTTTATATATAAGATCATGTCATCTATAAAGAGAAACTATTTCACTTCTGCCTTCCCAATTCTAGTACCTTTTATTTCTTTTTCTTGCCTTATTGCTCTAGCTAAGACTTCTAGGACTATGTTGAATAGAAATATGAGAATAGGCACTCTTGTCCAGTTCCTGATCTTAGAAAAAAACCTTTCAACCTTTCACCATTGAGTATGATGTTAGCTGTAAGCTTGTCATATATGTCTTTTATTATGTTGAGATATGTTCCTAAATTGTTAAGCAGTTTTTATCACGAATAGTTGTTGAATTTTTGTCACATGCTTTTTCTGCATCTATTGAGGCCATCATATAATTTTTATACTTCATTCTGTTAATGTGGTTTATCACATTTACTGATTTGTGTACACTGAACCATCCCTGCATCCCAGGGATAAATCCCATTTGATCATGGTGAATGATCCTTTGAATGTACTGCTGAATATGGTTTGGTAGTATTTTTTTTTTAAGATTTTATTTATTTATTTGACAGAGAGAGAGCACGCACAAGCAGGAGGAATGAGAGAGGGAGAAGCCGGCTTCCCGCTGAGCAGGGAGCCTGATGTGGGACTCAAACCCATGACCCTGGGATCACAACCTGAGCCAAAGGCAGATTAACTTATTGAGCCAAGCAGGTGCCCTGGTTTGGTAGTATCTTATTGAGAAATTTTGTATCTACATTCACTAGGGAAAATGGCCTGTAGTTCTCTTTTCTAGTAATGTCCTCTTCTGGTTTTAGTATCAAAATAATGCTGGCCTTGTAAAATGAGATTGGGAGTGTTCCCTCCTCTGATTTTTTGGAAAAGTTTGAGAAGGATTGGTGTTAATTTTTTAATGTTTGGTAGAATTCACCAGTGAAACCAACTGGTCCTGACCTTTCTTGATTGGGAGGTTTGGGATTACTGATTAGTAACTGGTCTATCCAGATTTTCTATTTCTTCCTGATTCAGTCTTGGTAAATTGTATGTTTCTAAGAATTTTTTCCATTTCTTCTAGGGTGTCTAGTTTGTGGGCATATAGTTGTTCATAATAGTCTCTGATGATCCTTTGAATTCATGAGGTATCAGTTACAATGTCTCCTTTTTCATTTACATTTTGTCAATGTGAGTTCTCTTTGATTAGTCTAGCCAAGGATTTGTCTTTTTAATTTTTATTTTGCTTATCTTTTCAAAGAAACAACTCTTAGTTTGTTTCTTTTGTTCTCTTTTCTATTGTTTTTGGTTCCCTACTTGATTTATTTCTGCTCTTATCTTTATTATTTCCTTTCTTCTGCTAACTTTGGGTTCATTTGCTCTTCTGGTTGCTTATGGCAAACAGGTTGCTTATTTGGGATCTTTCTTTTTTCTTAAAGTAGACAGTAATTTATTTTCAGTCCATTTTCTGTTATTCAGATTAGGTAAACCCTTTTGATATGTCCTCAAGTTAATTTATTTTATCCTCTGACATCTCCACTCTAGTACTGAACGCATCCAGAGAGTTATGTGTTCAGTTATTGTACCTTTCAGTTCAATAATTTCCATTTGATTCTTCTTTGATATTCTATTTTTTAACTGAGATTTTCTCTTTTTTTTTAAGATCTTATTTATTTGAGAGAGAGCACAAGCAGAGGGGAGAGGGAGAAGCAGGTTCCCCATTGAGCAGGGAGCCCGACATGGGGCTCAATCCCAGGACCCTGGGATCACGACCTGAGCCGAAGGCAGATGCTTAACCAACTGAGCCACCCAGGCGCCCCTTAACTGAGATTTTTATTTTTTTTCATTTGTTACATGAGAATTATTTTTTAATATTTAAGATTTATTTATTTTAGAGAGAGAGAATGCAAGCAGGGGGAGGGGCAGAGGGAGAGAGAGAAGCAGACTCTGCACTGAGTACGGAGCTGGACATGGGGCTCAATCTTACGACCCTGAGATCACGACCGGAATGGAAATCAAGAGTCGGATGCTTAACCTATTGAGTCACCTAATCACCCCTGTTTCAAGAGAATTTTAAATTGCTTAAATGCTTTTATGATGGCTACTTTAAAATCCTCGTCAGATAATTCCAACATTTGATTTGTCTCTATGTTGCCACTGTCTTTTCTCATTCATATTGTGGTATTTTCCTGGTTCTTGATAGGATTTTTTATTGCATCCTGGACTTCTTGATTTTGTAATACAAGAAAGTGAAACACATACACATAAATATATTTGTGTTATGTCCAGGGATTTCATATTTATATATACTTTTATAAATTATATATCTATAAAAGACTTTCCTCCTGTTGAGGTATAGCACAAGGGCCAAGTAGGTATTTAAGACTAGCTTCTTGCTTGGTCTTACCACACCACCCCCCACAAGTGGGATACCCACTAGTGCAGCACTATTTCTTCCAAGTAGAGGTGTAAGAGCCTTTCCCTGCTGGGCCCCACGCTGCTAGAGGAAGAGAAAGGGAAAAGCAGAATACAAACTAGTCCTACGTCTTCTTACCATTTCACTGAGCCCTGCTGATGTGGGAGGCAGTAGAGGGTGAATAGTCTGTTTTGCATCATCTTGTTCAGTCTCCTTGATGCCAGGTGGCAGTGGAGGTTCACCAACCACTGGACCACATGGAAACTATCTGGGTGGGGTAGTGGGGGGATAGAAGCACTGCCTGATTCTGCTGGATGGGGAATAGAGATGGGTTTCCCACTCAGCCCTATTGCCACTACCCTAGCAAGGGAACCAAAGCATCTCCTGATTAAACTAGTTGAGATTGGAAGGTCAACTGCTTGTTTGGGCCCACCCATACCCAATGGGGCAATCAGAATCACTGGATTCTGTGAGACAGCCATAGTGAGGTACAGCACCTCTCTGAAACCATAAGTATAGGGTGGTTGTTTTGTTGGTGTTTGACTGGAGTAGGGGAGATATTGCCAAAAATGTGTTCTATTGTCAGATAACTCTTTCTTTTTTTTAAATCTGCTTTCAATGTAACGCACCTACATCATGGGTATTCTTTTACTTTATGCCTATTCTTTGAATTCTGAGTTCTTCTAGCAATATCTTATCTTGCTTTATCTTTTACATTACACATCCAGCTTGTCTAAGGTATCTAAACTGTTCCTTAAACAAGCAATGTTTATGAAAATTTACATATCTATCCTCTTCTGTTGAATATGTTTACAAAAAAATCTGATTGAAAGGTTGATATTTGCAAGTTTTTTCTATCTTCTCCATTCATAGATGTCTACTCATCTGCTGATACTGCAAGACAAAGTGGTTTATTGTTCTCTTTCCACACAACTTAATCTGTACACATTCTATGAAAGGGGTTTGCTTAAAAATGATTTTAAGATAAGAAGTGAAATGACATTAATAACTTTAAATATTTCAACCTTTACTTGTATCTATTTTTAATGGTGTTTCTGAAAATATGTTTTTATTACAAGAGCATAATTGTTCCTGATCCTCACTATCATCTTTCCAAAAATGAAATCTTTTAGGTTTTATTTTATTACATAAGGTATAAAATAAATTATATGCACCTAGTACAAATACTTGTTTTATTTATTATAACAATAGTTGTGTTATGTTAGTTATGCTTATATTATTTTTAGGAATTCACTTGTACTTTACTTAGGTTATTACCCTATAAATAAACATTATTAATGCAAACAAATGTAAGTATTTTTCAATGAACATATACTTTTCCTTTCATGTATTCTATATTAGGGTTTTGAAAATAGAAAGAAATATTTTTCAACATATGTTCAACTATCGGTCCTTTCAATCTGATACTTTTTATCAAAGTGCAATAAGTTACTTGTTTCTTATGTAGGATAAATGGAAATGATAGCTAGCATACATTTATCTATAGACATCTGAGGAAGACTACAAAGGACAAGAACATATTGGCTAAATTTTGGCTCAAAAATGTTGAGAACAACGACAGCATTTCCTTAACTATTATGGTGGCATGTTTCCCTGGAAGTAAAACTTCAACTTGCTCTTGGAAGAACTGTATTCCTTCTAAGTGTAAAGAATTTGTAAGAAGTCAACACCTTTGATACTTTTATCTAAACACTTCTTTCATTGTATTGTGTTATTTTAAAAATCCATGGAAGCAGGGGCACCTAGGTGGCTCAGTCGGTTAAGCCTCTGCCCCAGGCTCAGGTCATGATCCCAGGGTCTTGGGATCAAGCCCTGCATCAGGCGCCCTGCTCCACGGGGAGCCCGTTTCTCCCTCTCCCTCTGCCTGCTGCTCCCCCTGCTTGTGCTTCCCCCCACCTCTGTTAAATAAATAAATAAATAAATAAAATCTTAAAAGAAAAAAACATTTTAAAAAATCCATGAGAGCAATGGTTATGTGGCCATGAATTATACATGAATATTTTCCACTTTGATTCATCATCCTAAAATTTTTATTTTTTATTTTTAAGGAAAAGAATTCTCAAATCCTTTTCCCTTTTTTTTTCTGAACTTTTCCACGTCTCCTCTTTCCCCCTCAACCCAAGTTTTCACATCTATGTTTCTCCTTTCCAGTCAAGTGTTCCAACCAGTGGGCAAGGCTGCCAGTAAGCAAAGATTTACTCAACATGTGAGGCTGTGGAGGAATATTGGCTGGTGCATGCACGGGCTGGCTTTCTCTGGCAGTGCTACACTAACAGCTACTGTCAAATAGAACATCATATTGACCAAAAGAGCTGGGGAAGAGCCATTAGAACCAGCAAAAATTACCTGTGGCTTAGTATAATTTTTTATTTTACTTATTTATTTTTTTTACTCCTTTTTTCCTTACAGGATTGTTATAGATCTTCAATTGACACAAGGAAAGTGCTTAAATGGTTTCAATAAGATGACTCATATATGCAATAAAGAGTATATTTATTAATAACTATTAGTAAAGAGCACATAAAGGAATTCTTATTCATATTCTCATTTTCAAATGTTTGCAAAATTTTCATATTTACTGTATTACATGCCAAATGCTATAATTTCAACACTTTACCACCTGTGGTGTTATGAGGCAATAGTGTGTGCACAGATAAAAAGAAATAATGCATATATAAGAAATAAATTATGTCTTCTGTTCACACTTAAATGGTTCTTAATATGTATACACTGATGCATGTCTATTCTTGTACATAAATTCTTAAATGTGCCAATATTTATGGATACTATCCCATGAATAAAAAAATATTTTTAAATGATTAAAATGTGGCAATAACCAAAGAAACCCTGATTTATATGGAATGTCTCCTAAAGGCTGTATACATTCAAAGTAGATCCTGCATTGCAATGGACTAACATTCCCTTAGATAATCACAGGTAGGTCCACACCAGATCACATGCTTTACTACCTCTTTTTTATATAAAGCAGTTAATAGGTCAGACATTTCAAAGGATTACACTATTTCAACAAAGGAAAGGTATAGTGATGAGCTCTCCTAGAATATGTGCCAGACAATATATTAACACCTAATTCTGTTGTATCTGACCTACACAAGCCTCCAGAGCAGCTGCACATACATTTCTTTTTGACATTACAGACAAATAAACTTGTCCAGATGCTTAATCTCTTCTGCATTCTCCCTGTTTTTATTTTTCTGTTATGTTTACCTTACTCTATTAACTGTAGGTATTCCATACTCCCGCCTAATTTAGCAAGCAAGAACTGATCCCCACCCTTTTTTGATCTTCCAGATCTTGGATTCCCCCAATGCCTGGAAATTATGAAAGCAAAACTTGATGAACCATAGACTTTTGGTCCTAAGTGTCTGACCTACCTGTGTGACTGTAACAGCTCGGTTTCAGTTTGGCATCAACCAAATGAATGGAGGATTATTCTCCAAGTATAGCCAGATATTTAAAATAGTATTTACTATTTACAACAATGTGATGAATATTTGTAGCAGACAGAGAGATAGGAACTAAGTGAGAATATTATCTAAGTTCAGTGCACAGCTCAATGTTGAAACACATATTTTCCTATGCTATTCTTTTTGGTCCTGCCTACAACTTGTTGCCCATTTATATCAAGTACTTCTTTGTGATATGGTTTATACATTTATGTCATCAAAGTCCTATTTAGATGGACTAGGCTTGGTTTTGTAACAGGAGACAGAAAAAGAAAAGGAGCTCTCAAGGGGCTCTGCCTGAGGGTGTGTATGGAGGGAGTAGGGACATACTAGCACATCACAAAGTGCATATTACATATGACCTCAGGTCATAGGCTCTAGGGATACAATTGATCCAGTTTAATAAAAAGGACAGAAATAATGGTAGCAGGAATTGCAATTATGATCAAAAGCAAAAGCATAGGGTGTTCAACATTATACCTGTGTTTTTCAAACTGGACTATCTAATTGACAAAAAAATGACTTTTTAACTGAAAATATAAAGATGTGAGACTAATTGGGAAAATTTTTAAATATGAGTAGTAAGCCACAACACACATTAAAACATATTACAAAAAAATTAATAAAACATGTTAGTACTGACTAATAGCTACATAATCAGAAGACAGCAACATATCAGAAGATAGAGCCAATAGTTATATCCAATATTTATAGAAATTTAGTTCAAATACAGCAGCATTTTCAAATTTATGTAGAAAAGATGAATTAATCAAAAAACAGTGTTATGAAAAATGGATAGCCATTTGGAAAAATATAGCTGGATTTCTTATACCAAAATAAATTTTAGATTGATTCAGCATTTTAACATAGTAAGTGAAAACTTTCAAGTGCCTGAAGAAAACATTGAAGATACTTTTAACATATGCTTGGGGTAAGATGATCCTTCTAAGCAGATGACACAAAATTCAGGAGTCATTAAGGAAAAGGTTTGATAAATTTAACAACATACAAATACAAAGTGTAAAAATGAAAAGAAAAATGGTAAAAGTCGTTTAAATTAATAAGGAAGTGTTAATTTCTTAATCAGAGTCGCATAATGTTAAGAGTTCACAGGCATATATGTACAAATTCATAAATACACACAAAGACATGCATATCTGTGATTCTAAATGCATACAAAGCTTAGCTGAATTTATAAAGGGAAACGGGGGTCAGAGTAATATATTTTTCATTATATAGCTTTCAAACTTCTATATTCTTTTTCATTGTCATCATGAGTTACATTACCTTTCTGAACAAAGTACAATTTATAAAAATAAACATGTGTGACCTTCTGGTTCCAGCCATAGTAAAATAACTTGTTTTGGACTAATCCTTCAGCCCAAAACATCTATAAAAGCGGGAAAAATCTATAAAGCATGGATTTGAAGGTTTTGGAAAACATCCAATATAGAAAGGACTTGAAGAGCTAACCTCCTTGAGAGAAGGGAATGTATAATGTGAGATTCATATTCTCTCTGGCCTTCCTTGTTCACTAAAGTCATTTTCCAAATATCAGACAAGGGAAATAGAGCATAGGCAGGAAGTGCAAGTCTTGCTGCACTGAACAGAGTGACCGCAGATTTTGGGGCTCCCATACTGACTGCCATTTAAAGGGCAAACCCCAGGGGAGAAGGAAACCCCAGAGAAAGAGTTCAAAAATTAGTATACAAATCTCCCCTAAATCACTGGCTGACTTCTAAACTGCACTCAGAGAGTAAGACTTAGAAAAATCTTTTTAAGTCTTAGTAGAGAGAGCATGTGGGGGGGCTAAAATGCTAAAGCAGAGATCACAGCAGCCACATGGTATTGGGAGAATAGCTGGAGTTCAAACCCTGCCAAGATGGTGGCTTTGGTAAGACCCAAAGCTTTAATCTGAGACCCCAGAAAGGCAACACTGTAATATTAAGGGCTACACTTTAGGAATAAAGACAAAAATAAAATAGCTCTAACAAAGACTAAAAAACCCAAGCCTTAATAGGACCAAGGGGATCCACGAGTGCTCTGGCTATTTTCCAAAAGAAAATTTAGCCCACCTGGAGGAAGATAACATCATTTTGAATTGCTACAATTTGATCCAGTCCAAAGTATGAGGCAAGCAAAACGAAAATAAACAAATGACCAAAAATCAAAGAAAAATAAGAAAGAAAAAGAAGTCTATGGGTGATTTCAATATTTTAGTTACTTGTTAGTTATTAGTTAGGTTGCCAAAAAATAAAGAGAAAGAGAAAATTTTAAGAGCAGCCAAAGAAAATCACACTTTGCTTTCAAAGGAGAACCAAAAGAAAAAAAAAATTAAAATTTATAGTTTAAGGATCATCATTAGTATGGAAGGCAAAAGACAATGGAATATCTTTGAAGTGATCAAAAAGAAAAAGACAATTCACCTAGAATTCTAACAAAAACATCCTTCAAAAATGAAGGCAAAGTACAGACGTGTCAGATAAATAAAAACTGAGCAAATATACAATGAGTAAGCTTCACTACCGGATATGAAAAGATAGGCCCTCATATTGAATAAATATGACACTATATAGAAACACAGAATATCAGAAGTAATGACAAACATTGGAAAAGGTGAATGCAAATGAATATTGACTACTTCAGTGAACAATAATAATGTCTTGTAAGGCAGATCACAAACATAGAAGTAAAATTTAGTACAACAGAAGCACAAAAGGCAGGAGTGGGGTAAACAGTGAAACTGTTTGAAGGTGCTTGCATTGAGAAGTGACAAATGTGCTAATTTAAAGGTAGGCAGTAATACATAAAAAAAAAAATGCCTATTATGTTCTCTAGAAATTACCACTGTAAGAAAAATAAGAGAGTTACACTGTTAATGGAGAAGGGAAAAAATGGAACTGTGAAAATCAATTTTTTAAAAAACTTTAGAAGGGAATCAAGAGACCAGCAGGGAGCTCCTCTGCCCTACTATTCAACTGCAAACCCAACAGGAAAGTTGCAAGTCCATACTATGTGAGTTACTACTTCACTACACCAGCAGGAGGAAAAGATTCTTCTCTCCTCCCTACCACAGCCCAGCCAATGAGACACAGTCCCAGCTTTGACAATGAAAAGCCCCTATAGTCGCAACTCCCAGGCTACTCCAATGGACTTTTTGTTTATAACAGCCCTCACAATATCCTCCTTTCTTCTATGAACCTCCTTTGTTCTGCGGACTTGCCTATGGTTTTGCTGTAGCTTGCTGGTCCCAGATTGCAATTTTCCGCTATTCCCAAAATAAATCTATTTTTTTCTGGTAAAATAACTGGCAGTTTTATTTATTTATTTTGACTTTTATTTATTCATTTAGAGAGAGAGAGCTGTGGGGAGGGACAGAGGGAGAGGGAGATAAAGTCCCAAGCAGACACACCGCTGAGTGTGGAGCCCTACTTGGGCTCTATCTCACACCCTGAGATCAGGACCTGGGCCAAAAAACAAGAGTCGGAAGCTCAACCAACTGCATCACCCGGGCACCCCAACTGGCAGTTTTATTTTTAAGATTAACAGAATAATTAAATTAAACCTGATTCATCCAAAAGTAGACAAGAAAGGAGGAATAAATGAATAAAAAACAGATGTGCAAATGGAAAATATATACCAACCATAGGGGGTAAATATATTTCAAGGAAAAATATATAACCACAGGTGGAAAAAGCACACACAAACTTACTCAACAACGAATGCTTTGACTCGTTTGCATGTGGGGGGATAGCCCTCACAACATGATACTGATCAGAAGCAAAGGAGGGGGAGAAGAGAAGACAAGGGAATATAATCAAGGGGCCAAGGGACTGCATAAGGGACTTACATGTCCCTTAGGAGTCCAGCGGGGCATTTGTCTGGTTAATGGAAGCCTCCTCTGCAGTAAATGACTTCTTCAGGGCATTTGTTTATGACTAAAATATCTTCACACTTTGTACTTATTCTGAAAAAAGATGTTTACATAAAGAGATTAGACTGTCTATACACCTAACGTAAAAGATGCTGGCTATGGGAGGAGAAATAATTACTTAGAGCACAGAATCCAGAGCCGTATTTTAACAGTTTGAATCCTGACTCCAATACTTATTTTCTGGGTGATTTTGAGGAAGTTACTGAACTCCTCTTGTCATCCATAAAATGAACATGATAATAACAGTACTCTCCTCGCTGGATTACAGTGTGGAATGTGTGAATTTAGGTAAAAATTACTTAGGATAGTGCTTGGCACAAATAAGCACTATGTGAAAATGGCTATTATTAGTACTATTTTTAAAAAGCATTCAATAGGGGGCTCCTGGGTGGCTCAGTCGGTTAAGCTGCTGCCTTCGGCTCAGGTCATGATCCCAGGGTCCTGGGATGGAGCCCTGCATCGGGCTCCCTGCTGAGCAGAGAGCCTGCTTCTCCCTCTCCCTGCCGCTCTGCCTACTTGTGCTATTTCTGTTAAATAAATAAATAAATAATCTTAAAAAAAAAAAAAAAGCATTCAATAGGCTTCTAGTTCATACAGAAATACTACTTGTCTGGTTGCTTTATAATGTCTTTGAGAGTGCATATGCGGTAAAAGATGTATTTTACTTTTTAAAAAATAAAATTCTCATTGTTCTCATGCAACAAATAAATATGCTCCTAAATTGACACATCTAAATACCCAATTAGGTTTATTTCTTATTAGTGTGGCACTCACCCTTACATGTACAGTATTGTATTACATTGCAATGACTTTTGATATTTTCTGAAGTTTGTGAGCGAGTATTCAAAGTATTTAGGCATCAGGACTCTAACATTTGGTTTGTGCTCTTATTCCTGGCTGTATCTCAGGGAAATATAGAAAATATGATTGGAAATATAAGGAATTTATTTGAAATTAGTCACAGCTCTATGTGACTTTGGCCAAGGTAGTGCATATTCCATTTTTTTTCCATCAGCAAACTGAGAGAATAAATGGTAGTTAGATGAACTCTAAAATATTTATCTAACACAGCATCAATCTGTGACAAATATAAATTTATACACACACATAAACTCACATACAACATAGGCAGAGGTTATCCAACTACAGTTCTCAAAGGAGCCTAAGATTTTTTGTTTTGTCGATTAAAACCCTATCAAAGTTATGGGACAATTTCCAGCACATCTGTTCTGGATAATATTACCATAATTATTTCCTTCCATTGAACATCTCAGCAGTACCAAAGCAATAAGCCAAGTAGGGGCAAAAATCTTATTATTAGGCAGGAATAACGGTCTCCAATTTTCTTCCTCTAATGTACGATAACTGAAGTCAGTTAAATACTTCTGGTGGAATTCTTTGAATTAAAATAAAGGTCATTTATACTTAACAGCTATAAATGAACACTCACCTCTCAGCTAAGTGTAAATACAGGATCTGGCCTATTTTTATTACTGCAAGGTCCAGTCTGCCCCCCATCTGGGTCTGGGCAGTGGATAGAGCAGGCCACAGGCAGGGACTTCTGGGGAACACACCAAGCTGCCAAGGTCCAGAATGCCCCAAAACAGAGATGCCTGTTCCCCTGCAGCCAGATCTCACAGGAGCTCCTTAGTCTTGCCATCCAAGGCACTGTCGGAATGTCTGCTGATGAGGCTCCTCGGAGACCTGACTCCCACAAGGCCCTATATGCCAGCCCGGCACCTCTGGCTCACGTGGCCTTCCACGCTAGGCATGGGGAACGCAGCAGGAGGAACCTCTGGCCCCAGGAGGATGGCTGGCTAGGCTGCGGTGGCCCTTGTTAACTCAGGCCTAGAGTTCCAGGATGCCTGAAGGAAGGCACTGTAATAGTGAACTCTGCACGCGCGGTTCGTGCTGACTTGGCATCCAGGCTTCCTGAGATCTTCCAGAATCTGGGTAGCGTAGAGCTAAGACAAGCCAAAGGAGCGAGTCTGTTGAGAACACCCGGAGTTACCAGGGTCCCTTCTCCTCCACAGCAGAATAGTTAACGCCGCGAAAACCAGATCTCGCGATACCTCAGAGCCAAACCTCCCGTGATCTCAGAAGCCAGTGCGGCGACCCGGGCTAAAGGAGATGGGCGGCACCTGTGAATTACAATTGCTTACGTCAGCAGGACCTTACCCAGTATGATGTAATCACCTTTCCAGACTCTGAATCCACGAGAGAGTGGGCGTCCCCTGGTGCCTTTCAAAAATTCAAACTGATCTAATTTAGCCTTGAATTCTAACAAATTAGTGAAAGGATCACATTATTTGGCTAAACTGTTTCTTCAGCTTCTGAAAATTATGGTGCCAGAGTTGAGACACTACCTAAGATAAGTGTTTTAAATCAACGTAAACAATATGACTCTTTGTGCAGTAAGTTAGTTTAAGCCCCAAATCTGAAGTTTGGTATGTTTGCAGAAATGATAGCTGTTTGTTTAGCTCGCTATGTTCTTCCAGAGTACAGTTCTTTTAAAAACATTTTAGAAATGCTAGAGAAGTCGATATTTCAAAATATAATATTGAATAGAAAAGCATACATTATAATGAGCCAACTATATAACAGATTAGGAGAGCAATCTTTCTGGAGAATTCGGCTTTTCTTGAAATACACAGATCACTTTTATTAGATGCAGAACATTAAAGAAATAATTAACACATGGTCTGGTAAACTTTCAAAGTTGAAATAATAATGTTAATACCATTTTATAAGCGTTGACCTGTTTTAGATCCACATTTAGAATGTTTATCAATGATCTAGTTTCATTAGCTATAGTATCTTCTGCTGAGAGTATGTAAGAATATTCATTTATGTCCTCAAGAATAAAATTTAAAATTGTTGGAATATTCATTTAGCAGTACTGACCATTTATAGAATGTAAAAATCATGGTATCTCTGCAACAGAGAGATAAGAATGTTACAATTCTCAAGGAGCTTATCCTTAAGTTTAAAGAACTAAATATAATACAAGGCAAAATCTAAAAATTAGTATGGTCAAATTAAAAGGACATATTAGAGAGCATTATTTAATTCTTACCAAGAGAATTGCAAGAAAATTCCTAGAGGATTTCATATTAAGTGCTGAAGGATCAGTAGTTTAGCATGGCAGATACATAGTTTCCCCAAGGTAAGTAACAGAAATGATTATATTAATAACTAACAGATATTTACCGCATACGATGTGTTTGATTAAGTATGTTATACATAATAGCTCAATTAATTCATAGAGCAATCCCTATGAGGTATTATTCATCCCATTTTTCAGGCGAGGTAATTAAAGTTTGGAAAGTTAAGAAGCTTACTCAAGACCACACCTTGTATAGAAAAGCATAGGTAAGCAATGTGGAGCAAGACTGTGGAGGTTCTTAAATGTTTTTATAAGATGATTAGGTTTTCTTAAATAATGGAAACTTATGGAAAAGAGTAATTCCAGTGAAAACTTTAAAGATGGGTTGAAGAGGCATTGGAAGAAACAAAATAAGGCTCCAGTTGGAGACACTGTAATAGTACAGGAAAATTGTGAATATCTAAACTAGGAACAAATATGAGAATCTTTATACTGATAAGAAAAGATGGGACTTCCCTACTGGGGGGGGGAGCAATGGAGAGCAGAAGATGAATCTGGGTAAAGTTTTCATTTCAATCATGCTATTTAAGAACAGGTGTAATGTGTCTTTTGGAAAAAAAATGTTCTCACAAATCTGATTAAATTTTGATATTTTTAATCTACAAATGCTTAAGTTTTGACTACCCATATTTTGAATCACTTAATTTCTGGCCAGTGCTTGATAAGTGATCATGGCATTATTTTCTTTACCATTTGTTCTCCAGCAATGGTCTATATGAGCCTCTCCTTTCTTGTTTTTCTATTATCCAGCTCTCTTGCTTTTCCAGATCTCTGCATATGATTTATCTCCCCTTTATCTGCTCCTAAACACGTAATCATTTATTTTCTGAAAATATATGAAGTATTTACTGTCTTGTCAATTCTTTTATAATTACTTTATATTCTTCAGATTCTTTCATTTTATTCAAATTTTCTCTTGATACAATGCTCCTAAATATATGATTGTCTTCTCTTTCATATACAAATATCTAGTCAAGTTCACTTTACAGACTTCTGGTATTAAGGATGTTATTTATATTAACATCAATAACCCAAATTTAAAAGACTTCAAATAATTTCATTAATGTAAAATGATTTCTAAATCAAAAAAAGGAAGAAAGGGGACTAAAAATATTTTGAAACATGATTAATTTTAATACGTTTACAGGGAAAGAGTAAATTCACCAGCAGGAAAAAAAATACCAAAATTAACATTTTACAGGTTTTTAGTCTCAAAGCACAATACATTTTTCATAGAAACAAGTATATCACCATCATAGGTACCATAATATGGCAACATTTATACACAAGGCCATTTACCATTAATAAAATCAGTGGCAATGGTGATGCAATACGTTAGTTTATCTTTGTTAAAATTTTTGCTATCATACTTCCTGGCCTGCAGGAGTATTTGCCAGGATACAAAAGAAAAATGTGTGACCTCACTTTGAACAATACATAGAAAGCTCTGGCTGCCTGTGCTTAACCTATATTTACTATATTATCACTAGGAATGTTTTCATACCACTACTCTACCATGGAACAATAGTTCATTCCACTTACTATTAAAGCCATTCCCAAGGAATCAAACATTTTAATAGATTCATTTGGATAGTAAAGAATTAGTTTATACAAAATAAGAAGTGCAATATCAGGACATAATATTCGATATGCCTAAACTTAACAGAAGAGAAAAACTATACAGGTATTAAGTGGAAAACAATTTCAGATTATTTGGAGTAGGTAATGGCACAGTATTGAACTGGGGGAAATGTGATACCATGGTTCCTTTCATTTTTTAAGAATTGATTATTTTTAAATGCACCAGATGATTTTCTGAAGGCCATTCACATTCAATGTTTAGATTCATTTTATTAGTGGCATATACAAAGCACCATATAAAATAACATGTGAAATGTAGAACAATCATGACTATGTAATTAACTATAGAAATAACTGCTAAGAAAATATAGCAATATTTAACACAGGATTTCTAAAACCATTACATATTCATTACTTTTCCCAAAGTTAATAATGTCCCATGTTTAATTTTTACAGAATTTATCTATCAAGATTTATATGCATTTGGCACTTTTTGGGGGGCTGAAAATAGTTGATATCTTCTGTACAGTAATGTTACAATTTTATACAAACTTCAGAAATATGGCATTTGGAATAGTCTTTACGATCGTCTTCCAAGTGTTCCATTTCACACAACAGCAAATACTCTGAATGCCTTTCCTCCTGGAGGATTCTGTAAACTGCAAAAAAATACAGAAAGTATATTGATGTCATCTACACATATAATCTTCCAAATAAATCATGCTTACTTATGACAGTCAAGAAAGCAGCTCTATGAATCCAGATGGCCAACTCTCTTAGGCTACTATAGTTTATAGTTATTGGAAAGCTTGAGTGAGGATGACGTAATTCTTTAAATCTTGGTTGTATGCTGGGCTGCAAGTTTACTAAAATTTAAGGTGCACAGTGGTAATAATAGTATTTTATATATAACTTAACAGATTCCAGACCATGTTTTCCTGTATTACCACCTTTGATTTTAATAAAGCAGAGTTAGGCAGCCATTATTCCGTTTTACTGGGGGAATATTAAGATCTAGGTTTACAACTGACTGATATGGTTAAAAGTTAGCTGCAAGTTAAGAAGATAGTGATACTTATGCAATACTCTAGAGTACTATTATTTTTGAGCACCTACTATGAATTTCCCAGATGCATAACAGATGCTAAATGCAAAGCTGTCTTTCTATAAAGATGGCACTCAGATGGTTATGTGAAAGACAATCTAGATACCTTACATAGTACCAACCTTTGGTGTCCTTTATAGAAACCTTACTGTATGTACGAAACTTCCATTGGCAATTTTAAAGAACCCAGTAAATGTCTAAAAGTTAGGAACTTTTCTGTATCTAAACAACATACATGAGAGTTAATGCTATTTCCCCAAGTACAAATGATTTGAAAAATCACTATAGGTTCTTTGCTCTTACCTTTTTAAAATACTTGATAAAGTAAGTCATATGAATTTTCCCAACCACTAAAATATATAATACTAATGGATTGAATAGTATGAGATGACCAGAGGGCATTCATTTATGTCATACTAGGTATCCAACTTCTAATCAAAAAGAGAATTTGGTTCTGGGAAAAATCAGACTCGTTTTTTGCAAATACTTTGTCATATAACTGGATTAGAGAAATATTCAGTGCCCTGCTCACCTAGAAAGAATTACATATGAGAACTAATCTAGAAAGTCCAAAAGAGGATGAAAGAAATTTCCTTACTATAAAATCAATTAACAAAAGAGTGGTTCTGACTCATAATCCGATTTTCATGTTGATTTTTATAAGCCTGTAGGAGACAGGCATCTCTGGTACTGCAGCTTCTCCCATCCCTATAAGACCAACTATCACACAGGGTTTAAAGGAAACACTGGAGCAGCCACATAACTCCAAACCCATACTAAAGTGAGTTGGTTGTAAAGCAAGCATAAAGGGGTTTGTGTGGTGTGTGTGTGTGTGTGTGTGTGTGTGTGTGTGTGTGTGTGTGTGGAGAGAGAGAGACAGAGGGGAAGAGAGAGGTGGGGAAGAGAGAGACTATAAATATATAAAATAGAAAATATATATGTATACATTTTTAAATTTACCTTTCTGAGAAGATTCCATTTTGAAAAGAAGCAGTGTAAGTCTTTCTTTTGTCCACAGGCATGACGTCTACATAACCACCATGATTTCGCACCACCCCAGCATGTACTGCCGCTCTGCAGATACTGGACAGCTGAGGGGAAAAGGAAAAACCCATTGTTATTAGGAAATTCCTGCTGAACTTGTCCAGTCTACTCTTCCATTGGATTGATATTCGGCAGTTACAGGTGGATGTTTTGTGCATAAAGGAATGTTTCAAAAGTCACAAAGTTAAAGCCCATTCTGAGGGAGTCTGAGGCAGATCCTAAGGGTAACTACAATGGTAAAATCCCTTCACCCTTTAATCTAACAAACACTTGCCTTTCCAAATAGCAGGCTTTTGCTATAGTGAAGCAATCAGATGCAAATTTGCTCCTTTTATCTCTTGAAGGGCCTATTTATCATTCTTAAATTTCAGCCTTTGCGAGTCCCTACTGGAGTCACTCTGACCAAATGTTCACAGGCTTATTATCTGCACCTCATTTATGTTCAGTTTTGACTTACAAACAAATCATAGTTCTGTATATCTTTACAGTCCCATTTCCAAAATACAAGTGTGTATTAAATGGGGAGTTTTCTTCTATTAAATAAAGTGATCTATGCAGAGAAAATCAGCCCAAGGAGAAAAATATAAAGAACAATCATAGCTTCTTACCTATATTGGCAATGTCTATCACTTTGGTTTGAATGGTCTGACATGAAGTACTAGGAAAGTGCTATGATTACATTGTACCAGTTATACAGTCTGCATTGAATTGTATTTCTATGGAAGAGAAAATTATTTTCAGGTCCAACACTTTAAAATTATTAACTGGATTTCTAGAAGTCAACTCTTTTCCTTTGTCCCATTAAAGTCTCCTCCAGACTTTGATGTTTGCGCTTTAATCCTAATGTTCTACCAAAATTTGTCAATAGCTGAATACAGCCTGAGGAAATCCCACAAAATGAAACACTTGAACTGTTTCAGTATAAAACAATCCCCCTCATATCCGAGGGGTCTTTTCTGATCCCACTGGTGTGTTCTTTTTTTATCTCTATGCACATGTGCGTGACTTAATGTGCTTTTTTAAGTTCACATAAGCATGTGCATCTTACATGACCTTGCTTTATTACTGTGCTCTGAACTTTGTGGCATCAGTCAGAACTTATTAGATCAGAGAGCCTGAATGCCAAGCTGTTTAATCCTTTTCATGTTTTTGTTATATCACAAAATACCATATATCTAAAGTCTTGAATCCTTACTCTAAAGAGACATTTTATTCAGTTTAAAGTCCCTCATTGAATTAATGTTTGTATCTAATATGGTACATAACAGATGAAATTAAAAATAATTCTGTACACATTTCAGTATTTATCTTACTGTTAAAAGAGTATTATCAGCATTTTCCCCAAGGCAATAAAAGTGCTTAGATATAACATTCACTAAATCCAAGCACTTAATATGTTTTGAAACTATTGTTTTGTCCATAACTATGCAGTCAGCAGGCATTCCTATTTGAGTTCAAAGGTCAGAAGAGATTTTCTTTTTATACCCGCACTTTGTAAGAATTAATATATCATGAAAAGAAAAAGAATTTATCTGTGAAAACAGTGAAACATTTTTAATGAATGCAGAAATTAACTTTATTTTTAACAAATGAGAAAAGTTCAAAGCAATAGAATGTACAAGTTGTAGCTGTATAAACAGAAAGAGAGAGACAGAAGGAAATGTGGGGAGGGAGGGAGAGAAGATATCTTTCCTTATCTTGTATTCAAAAAGATAATGTATTTTGTAGGGGGTGGGAAGACTGACAGTTAATGCTTGAATCTCTGACTCTGTACTGACCTCATAATAGTGATCCTTATATTTCCAACTTACTTTTAAAAGGATCTACATAATAATACATAATCACCTATATTCATTGCACTAAGGAATATAAAATGATCTCAAGATATAAGTTCTAATAAAACATTAACTCTAGAAAAATAGATGGCTGATAGGTATAGAAGTATATAGGATATTTTAAAAGATTTTTCACCAGGCATGACTAAAATGAAAAGTTTTGGTGTTTAAAGGGACAATCTAAAAAGAATAATTTCTTTTGAAATCTCTGATAATTTTAGCTAGGCTTATTCATGTACACTTATTAATTTATTTTTTCGACAAATATTTATGTGCAAGATTATTTGCTTAATTTCTGATGTCACTGTGTGCTCTAAGTTTGTTAAGGCATGATGTAATTCTGTCTTGTTCACAGGCTGGCACACATCAAATTGTTGATGAAAAAATGATGCATGAATAGCCCAGCTGTCGCCCTCAGGGAACTTCAAAATAATAAAAGAGGTGGAGAAACAATCATGACACTAACAAAATAAGCTACACGCTAAAAGGAAAAGAATAAAGTTATACGGGTTGAAAGAAGGACTACGTTATACATGTATTAGGAGATCCCGCAATACACTCCACAGAAAAAGTGGCAATAATTTAGGATGTGAAGAATGACCATGATTTTAACAGACAGGAAGATAAGATAAGCACAAACATAAGGACTAATAAATTAGGATACCAGTAAGACATTTAAGCTGCAGATATGTATAGTGCAAAGCTGAAGCCTGGGAAGAACTCAAATATGGAGAAAATTTCAGAGCTAACACTGAACTAAAAACAAAAACAAAACAAACCAAAACCCTGGACCTCAATGAACTCACCAATAGAAATAAGATGGTAAAGAGTATTTTAGACCTCTTTTCACAAACCTATTTCCGTAGTATTCTATTGAATATGTGTTTCAAGAGTATATTTCCTGAATTTGTTTTTGCATCTCTCTGACTTAGAAATTTGTAATGGTTTCTAAATGTCTGCCACATAAAAATCTAAACTCATCAGCATCCATTTAGACTCTCCATTTACATGTTTTAAGAGCTGGATCCTTCCATCCCTTGCACAAAATTGGCTGCAGTCCCTTGGAGATTCAACGCTCACCTGTTCCGAGCAAGCAAACCTATGTGTTATGCGTGCATCTCACCTGCTGTCACCTCCCCGTCTTTGTAGATGCTGTTCATCCAACCTAGAATGTTTCCCTAATCCAATTTATCAACCCACACTTGAAACCTGGCTCAAAGAGCACTTGTCCATATGGAAGCCCTCCCAGCTAATAGTCCTTGTCCAACCCAGTAACGTTATCCATTCTAACATCCCCTCAAGTGGTGTCCTTTTATACATATTTTAATGTATTATCTGTCCTTGATTCTATGCTACTTTTTAAGTGCTCCTTTGCCACAATATGAAAGAGATTGTACATACATTTGATAATTTCTTAATTATCAAGTTTACACTATAAATTACTGAAGAACCAAAAGGAAGATTTTTAAAAAAGCAAAATGAATTTTCCTTCAGAAGAATGACACTGGACTATTTCATAGGGGTCTGATGTACAATGTATGGGTAGGACATAAAGAAAAATTTAGTAAAAATGAATTATGCACTCATATTTGCATAAGGAGAGTCATTTTGCAGTGTTATTGCTGACTAGCTTCTCTGAGAATATGTATATCCACATAGAATCTATTCCCTATTTCTATATATAAATATACATACATACATTTAAATGTGTATATACATATATATACATGAATACTGAGAGCTGAATAAATTAAGATACTTACATCAGAATAAACTCGGGTTCCAATCACACGAGCATAATGCGGATTTGCCTGCATACAGTTACGAGGACAGTAGACTCTGAAAAAATATATATATATAAATATTAAGTAGCTGGTTACTTCAGTCATTCTCACTAACAAGACCACAGACAGGCACACAAAAAAGTTAACAGCATTCTCAATCCTACTCATCTTTTTTTCTTCTGAAATAGGTCAAGGTACAAGCCAGGCAGTAATGCAATTGCTTCTGCTTAATTTACCCACTTCCAGCTTTTGGCACAAATGTGTTCTTTTCTTTTTTAACTTAATCAGGAAGCTTTCTAGTTTCTGGATTAAGCAGAAAGAAACATCAGGGTGCATTTCTGAGTATCTGGGAATTGGTACCCAATGTGTCTGTAGAATTTAGTAAACCAATAACTTGAAAAATGTGACTCATTGTCTGCCTCACACATCTCACAGTTTCTTTCTTCTGTGTTCACATCTTTGGTAGCTCCTCTAATTTCATGGTTTTAAGCATGACTATAAATTATTGATTTCCAAATTAGTATCTCCAGTTAAGACTTAATTCCAAATGTGTATGTCCTATTGCTTATTCAGTATCTCCACTTAACTCTAATAATCATTTCAAACTTAGCGTGTTTAAAACCAAATTCCTAATCTCTTCCTCCGGCCCCCAAATCTGTTCTTTCTTTAGGCTTCCTACAATAAAGGGCAACTTCATTACTCCAGGTGCTCAGGCCAGAAACCTTTATTCTAGCCTCAATCCTTCTCTTTATCTCTCACACCTTACATTCAATCAGCCAGCAATTTCTCTTGCTCATACATTAAAATAAAATCAGAGCATTCCTAAACACCTCAGTTACTATAACCCTAGACTTTATGGTGTCTAGCTATAGGTTCTCCTATGATCTCCCTGCTTCCAACCTTGCCCCCTCCACTCTTGTTTTTCCCCACTTATATAAAAGCACACCAATCCAATCATAACATTTCTCTGCTCCAAATACTCCAGTGGCATTCCATCTCATTCAGAATAAATGACAAGATCCTTACAATGGCCAATAAGCCCTTCATATCTTGTCCCCCTCACCATTACCTTTCTGACCCTATATCCTCTGCTTCCACTTTCTCACCCAGCTCCAGTGATACTCACCTAATAGTTATTTCTCAAACATACAAAAAAATAGGCTCTTCCTCAGGGCCTTTGCACTTATCTTTCTCTGTGCCTAGAATATTCTTTCTCCAGACAGCCTATTGCTTTACTGATATCTGATTGGCTTAGCTCATTTAAATAACATATCCCAAAGCCCTTTATTTAAACATGGGGTCCAATTATCACTGTTCAATCACATGTTTAAAAATTCCACTCTGAGAGTTTAAGAAACTATAAAGTGGCACCTTTTTTTAAGCAATGGGCTCTTCAAGTCACACACACACACAGACAGACAACTAGTGCACTAAAAGGAAATTAAAAACTAAAACTGGAAAAAAACAATTCATTTTAGTAAATAGTACACCAGAGTCTCAACAAAATGACTAATGAAAATCATTGTGTGATGAAGGGATCAATGATTTTCCCAAAAGTATTCGAAAAAAACTTTAATCACAACTACCTTTACCAATTGAAGAAATTCCTTAAGATAGCTCTTAATAGCTGCATTTCTTATTTCTAAAACCTATATAATGTTGTACAGCTTATCTGTTACTTATAACATCTAAACTAGAACCATTTAAATATAAATAATAAATGAGTCTGAGCTGATTTTTATAAAAGATGCTATTGGGGATTTCTATAGGAGGAAAGTTGTCCCCATTGACTGTGAAATTTTCCCCATGTGTTTGAGAACAGTTGGGCATTCACTGCCTATTCTATGGTAGTAAAATCATCTGTTCTGCTCTTAGGATCACACTGCAGGCTCTATCTTGACTATATGTAGCACTTGGTTTGTGGAAGGCCAAGGTTGGTTGCTTCAAACTGAGTTTCTACTTAGGCAAGTTCAGGTCAAAGAAAGACTGAAGGAGGTTTTTACTTGCTTGTGTTCTAATCTCTGGTTTTAACACCTTGTTATGTACTACTGAGAATATAGATAGTGACCTGGTAAGCATTCCTTTATATATAATTTAGTTCTAAGTTTTTAATAAAAACGTTGACACATTTTAATGATACCTGCTTTTACATCTTGAACATTCAGTAAGTTTCAAAGATCAAGTTATTTATAGATTATATGTAAATCAGGATATGATTTCTGCCCTCCACTTCATGCCCCATCCCCAGGTCAGGAAAAAAAATTTTCTAGTAGCACACACAAACACATGATATTTACAAGGTTATGGAACTAAATAATAGAGACTGCTTATTTGGGGCTATTCTGCCTGCTATGGAACCTCTTAAGGACACAACTGTACAGGGAAATATTGTTTCTTCATGCTCGTCTTAAGCTAATTTCCTTTCATTTATTTGTTCTTGGCATTTTCTCCAGAATAGATTTATGTCTCAACTTATTTAAGTCACATAAAATTCTGAAACAGATGTACCAACCACATGGTTCCTTAAAAGTTATACACTGTTATATAAATCATACCATTATAGCATAATTTATGAAACTATTAAAAATTTTGTATGAGAAAAGACAACCCTTTGTTTCACTAGTCTTTAGAAGAAAATGGGGGGGGGACTTCCAGACTACTTAAGGTCAAAATTAGTTATAAATCATTACTTCTACCAATTTGTTACGCTGGTAACAGTAAAAGGTAAAATTAATTTTTTTAAAGATTTTCTTTATTTATTGAGAGAGAGAGAAAGAGTGTACGCACAAACAAGGGGAAGGGCAGAGGGAGAGAGAGAATCCCAAGCAGACTCCATGCTGAGCATGCGGCTCAATCCCACCACCCTGAGATCATGACCTGAGCTAAAATCAAGAGTCAGATGCTTAACTGAAGCCCACCCAGGCACCCCGGTTAAATTTCATTTTAAAAATTTCTCGGACGCCTGGGTGGCTCAGTTGGTTAAGCGACTGCCTTCGGCTCAGGTCATGATCCTGGAGTTCCAGGATCAAGTCCCGCATCAGGCTCCCTGCTCAGCAGGGAGTCTGCTTCTCCCTCTGACCCTCCCTCTTCTCATGTGCTCTCTCTGTCTCTCATTCTCTCCCTCAAATAAATAAATAAAATCTTTATAAATAAATAAATAAATAAATAAATAAATAAATAAATAAATAAATAAATAAATAAAAATTTCTCTCTTGGAGGAATATTTTCCTTCCTGGAGTAACCAAAGAAATAGGAAACATTTATTAATATTTCACTTCAGTGATTTTTATTTTTTTTGGAACAATACTGCTATAAATTATTCCACAGATATTAAAATAACCATTTACTGAGCATCTACTAGAGGGAAGCTTTATGCTGGGGTGCTCTACAGAGATTATCCTTACTATTTGGTCCTCACAAGCCTAGTCACATGGCTGAGATAGGGCCTAGCATAATACTGTACATAGGGGGTATTTAATAAATATTCATGGATAATTCTAAAATTTTTTTCATTATATCATAATGGTAAAATTTATAAGCTTCACCTACTTTAAGAAGTAGCTACTTCTTGTATCATCACAGTCTTTTAGTACCTTGTGAATAACCAGTCTCATTCTTTAAGTGAAACACTGCTTTAGTTTTAAAACACTGATGAAGCTTTTCCAAGATAAATAAACTTTTCCATAAAAAGTCAGCTCCCTCAATTTTTAGTAATTACAGGTTATCAATTACCATTCTACCTCTAAATCTTACTACTGGTTCTTAGAATTAACATGTTGGAAGTCACACTGGATGTGAAAAGACATATTTCATTTTTCCTATGTATGGTTATGATGTATGCCCATAATACTTCTAACAGTCTTCACCTTAGTGTGGTCAAGATAAATGAACTATTTTTTCATTATTGTATAGTAGATAAATTCCATTATAATTTTGAAAAAGATAGTTTAAAAACAAAAGTAAAAGGAAGGCAGAAGATGGGCTTTTTGACTTACCAATCACAATTAGATTTATCCAATTTAGGAACTGGATGGAAATGCTTAAAAATATGTTACATCATTATAGTTCTTGTGGTAACAACTTGTTATAGACTGTTTGTGTACCTCCCAATTCATATGTTGAAGCCCAACTCCCAGTGTGACTGCATTTGGAGATGGGCCTTTATGGAGTTAAATAAGGTTAAATGAGATTATCAGGGTTCAGCCCTGATCCCAGGAAAGGAGAATCCTCTCTCTCTGTCTCTGTCTCTCCCCTTCCCTACCTCTCCTGTCTTGCAAGGACACAGAGAGAAGTCAGCCATCTGCAACAAGGAGAGAGGCTTCAGAAGAAACCAAACCTGTCCACACCTGATTTTAGTCTTCCATCTTCCAGAATTAGGTGAAAATAAATTTCTACTTTTTACACCACCCAGTCTGTGGTATGGTGTTATAGCAGCCTGAGCAGACTAAGACAGAACTCTTCACAGCACATGTGAACATACAGAATACATCCAACAGCGCTGGTATTATGGAACAGCCAAAAGCACCCTGGCCTTTGGAGAAAGCACACTGGGAGTGCCTGGAGTGCAGGTAGTTTGTGATGACCCACCACTCCCTTCCGCTTCACAGCTCAAGATCATACACCTTTCAAAGCCTTCATACAGCAGAATTCCAGGCAAGAACAGTTATCACAGAGTAAAAGCCCCATGCATGTATGTTCACTGGTCAAGAAGAATGAGAAAATTTAGAAAACATTACCTTGGGCAATGTGAAGCAGGCTTATGAAATGGACAGAGCTGTTCCACAGTTGTTTCACAAGTGACAGCCTGGACTGAAGAATTGAAACACAAAACAATAAGCAAATCTCTGGCAACAATAACATGCAACATGGCCATAAGAAAATAAGATTTTAAAAAGTGCTAACCTGTTACTTTAGAGACTGTGAAGGAATTAGCAGACTGATATTTGCTGAAGATAAAAACATAAACATGTCAATCATTTTTTAGATGCATCATCATCAACATAATTTCTGATATTATTTAGGTCTATGAATACTTTATTTCTTCTTAAACATTGTTACTCAAATATCTAAATAAGTATTAGTATAAGAATAAATCATCTATTTTTTGCTAAATCCATATTACCTTCAAGTATGAACCAAATCAATACCAACCAAATAATCATTCTTGATATTGGAAAATGGTCTCTTCTCATGATCAATCTCAAAATATATAAATAACAGCATAAAACCACACAGATTTATATCTATATATTTGTTTCCTATTAAAATTAAAACTCTAAATATACTAATCCCCTGTCACCATAGAACCAAACTACTTAATCTCTCACAATAGTAAATACAAGGTAGTATTGTAGAAAGACTACTAAATCATAAGTACCTTAAAGGAATGTGTGTTAATCACTTTTTGTTCCAAGTATCTAGTAAAGTGTCTGTGATGAATGAATTCCTCCTTATTATATGCATCATGCATCGTTAAAAAGCAGGAATAGAAGAATAGGTATACCATTATATATCAAAATTTTAATTGGTTTATTTATACCCAGATTTTCAGAAAAATATCTATTACAAAAGATAAAGCTTATTTGTGATAGTATTTTAATGACACACCTTCACATTTCAAAAGAGTTTTTGTAATAAACATAATCAAAAACTAAGTTCAAACAAAAAAGTAAATAGGATAAATTCTTTAATCCAACACCCAGTGTTTGGCTTACTAAAGCTAATAACTTTTATTATTCATTAAAGGTAATTAATAAATATCTGCTGAATTACTAAGCTAATCAATAAATGCTTCTATAAAGCTTTTACTTAAGAGAGTAATTGCTAATGACTGAAAACCACACACAAAGCCTTTGAACAAAATTGTATACATAGACTGTCATTCTACCAAATTTGCAAGGGTTTTTAATAAATTCTTTCTTATCATTATGACTCTTCTACTGTGGAGTTTCATGCAATTCTATAGTTACAAAGAAAAGAAACTGTCATATATCTTACGAAGGAGCATTCCATATGAGGCCTAATGTTTGTTTTTTTACATAGAAGAAAGACACTAACAAAAAGTTATTTCAAAAGGCCATACTGTTCTAATTTCTGTAGAGTATATATCAAAATATATAGTTCTAAAATAATGTTTCATATATTTAATATGAGAAACATTTCAAAAGTTAATGCTTTTATGTTAAGTTACATTTAGATGGACAAAGGTACATAATATATTACATATTTAGAGAACTTTTCAAAATGCTCGTAATTTTACCTATTAATCTAATTTATCTTACTAAGTTATTGTTGCATGAAATAAACCATTTATCCATAGGCAGGGCAGGGAGAATATGCAAATCAATTAGCTTTCTCTGGGGTATTTTCTTTCATAGCTGAAAAAATCTGTTGCTTCACATCAAGAAAAACAGTAAATGTGTACATTCTCAATGAAACTCCAGAAAATGTGGAGCTTTAGCATGTTCTTTACAAGTAAAACTGTCCAACTTTGAATTCACATACTTCAGCTCCTTTTTGTCTTCAGAAATTACAGAGCTCAAATGAGCCTTGACAATTACCAACTTCCATATAAATCCTTCTATGCTAGGCTCTGAAAGAATTTGTCAACTCATTATTACAATTTAAAATCATCTCATCCAAAAGATCATTTGTGTACTTACCCAATTGTTTGAACACCATTTCTATTGGATTTGATGAAATAATGTTTTCTTCCTTGTCTAGTGATATCTACCCAACCGCCATCATTGTCTATTATACCATAATGAATTGCAGCTCTACAGATGCTGGATTGCTTGGAGAAAAAAGAAGGGAGCAAAGGATATTAAAATATTAAGAGTTCTCCATAGGACACATCTAATTACTATTTACATGACTTTAAATTAAATGAACATATCTGAGCAAAATATCTATATTAATATAAATTGTTATTTTTGCATTTAAAAAAATCAAATATGTAACAAGATCCTATTCCCAAATCATTATATTTATAGTACTTACCATTTCATAATGTACACTGCCAATAACCTTAGCTTTACTATCCAGACAGCCAGCAGGGCATTCATATCTAAATGAAAGAAATTGGAAACAAATTTATTTTCTCTGAATGTCAGTGTAAAATGAAAATACATCATATTTTGTCAGGTAATTTTGAGAATAATAACAAATATTACCTATTACAGGTTGTTCCTTTGCACTGATCTCTTAATCTTACTTCACAAGAAACAATTTGGGCTGAAAAAAGAAAAAAATACCAAAATAATTTAGATAATGTAAAAGCTACTGTAGTTCATAACATATAGTCTAATGTCAAGCTTTTGCCATTCTAAAACTGTCCCAATTAATAAAATATAGTCGCATATGCCATCTATGTAAACTTTAAGATTTGTGTAAATCATGCGGAGCTCTTACACATTTGCTGTGTGCTTATGACTTCATTTCTGTTACTATCGTCTGCTCTTGTCCGAACGTGGGTGTCATGGACTTGTGACTGCTGCCGTTCAATTTCATTTGTTTCTTCTTCTCGAGGAGGGTAATACCTGTCTGATCCTTCTGTTAGAGAGAATAGATTTAAGAAACATGAACCCACCTTAAATGTACACAAATCATCAAATAATGATATACCATTATATGCCTGGGTAACACTTAAAACTAGAAAACTAGAAAAATCTGTAGTTTTTTGGCACAGGTGTTGGCTTAAGGTGGTCATCTTATGTAATGCATTGGAGTAAATAAAATAAATGTATAAGGCTTTGAACTCTTGATTCATTTTTGCTTCCATCTGGCTAACATTAAATGGAGTCATTTCTAAACTTGCTTTATATTTGAGAGTGGTATCAGTGATTGCCTTTCATAATGGTACCATGAAGTCTACACAGTGATCTAATGAAGTAAAGGCTTAGTGTATTTGAACTTGTTTTCCCAAATGAAATCATATTTTTAAGAAAATCGCTTTTCAAATTTTCAAAAGGGTAACATTTAAAATTCTCCCAAAAGGAAATTCAGCTTAAAGAAGGCTTGCCATGCCCTTTTAATTTACTACAATGTCAGTTTCCATGGAAAGGTTTTTCTCTTTTAGAAGGAAATCCAATGTGCAGAAATTTAAACTTAACAATGGAGAATTTATTTTTTTTTCCAGGTTGACATATCAATGGTTTAACAGTGGCATAATTTGGAATGGTATGTTATTTTCATGTATGTCCAAGAACTCAGAACCTAGAAAAGGGAAGTGTGAATTCAGAGGAGAGTCAGTTTTAAGTAAAATAGTGGTCACTGGTGAAGGGGCAAGTAGGGTGGAGGTTTAGAGATGGAGAAAATGGAAAACAGACTCACACACAATGAAAAATGCTTCCAGGAATGGAAAATGGCTCATATAACAGAGGGAAATAAATCATTACTTCTTGTCTGCTCATTATAGTAATGAGCACTCAGTCATCAAGGGGAAAAAAGACATCTCTTTATGAGTACTGAAAAAGGGCTGCATTAATTCATGTTTTCTAAAACACTTAGTCTACATTAATCTTCATTTGGTCATCATTAAGAAAAAGGTACAAGAGAATAGAAACGTTCACTTGGATGCCCAACAAGAGCAGGATTTTCACAAAGCTTTGTCATATAAGTTTTCTCTTCATGTGCTGTAAACAGGACACCACATTTATATGTTCATTTTAGCACATCAAATGCATTTCAGAGCACTACTTTTACAACAGTTTTACAATAATATGATAGCTTTTCTATTGGTTATTTTGGCATGAAAAATTATATATTCTACAATAAGGAGCACAGAATTAGCATAATTCTTTGAGCATCATTTAGTAAGATTCATGGATAAGTATTTTGGCAAAAACTCTTAAAGTGCTAAAAATAAACCATTAAATTGCTAAATCCTTCAAAAATTAAGACTCATAAAAATAACTCTAGTCAATAATATATTAAGGTGGCTTTTAAAAATGTAAATGTACTTATCACTCTGGGATAATTTCAAAGTAGAATTAGAAGTGGTTACCTGAAATAATGACAAAACTTTCCTTTAAACACATATTTGGTATAACAGACTTAATATTATATTTTTAAAATATTTGTAATGGCTTCAAAATAGTTTAAATAGAGTCCTGGGAATTTTTAATGTAATAATTAAATGTGCTTTTTTGCCTTTTAAATACAAAATATTGTAGAAGTTGGATTAAAATATAAATCAAACTGAATATTATGACACAATAGCACATACCTTTGTAGCATAGATTTTCTCTACAGCCGCCTCCAAAACTAGGTGGACAAGCAGAACAGGGCCGTCCATGTTTATAGGGAGCATGGCCCCACCAGTTTCCCCTTAAAGAGATGATCCACTCTATTAAGAGGTAGTCTAATATAGCATAATTTATAAGACACTGTGAAATATTACTATTTTCTAAGTAATGATTTTGGTGTGTAGATATAAAACATTTATATCTTTCATCGCAGAGTCCTTTTAGTTACTAGGTTTATATATGAACTGCTGCCTCATTCTTTTGAAAATATTTTAATTTGCTATGTATATTGTTAAAAATTACAAAATTAAACTTTCACAGAACACTAAGCTCTGTTATGGGATATTCATCCATATTCCATTTGTTTTAATGAAGAGATTTTAGACTTAGATTTGACCCTACATACAGTTGTAATATTTTCAACATAATCATTCAATGGTCTTTACACAGGTGAAAATACATTTCTCAGTTAATCTATAGTTTTTCATCTCTAATAAATCCAAATTATTAAAACTATTTATGTAATATAATGTAATGAGTAAAACTGAAGATATAAAAATGTAATTCCTGTCTTCACAAAGATCATATTTTCAATTTTCATATTCCTCTTAAGCACTGATTTTATGCATCAGGCAACCATTTTAATTGTTGCCATATTAAATAAATAGCATTAAAACAATACACTTTAGTCAATAATACATACTGAAAATGAGAAAAAAAATTGGGAATATAAAGTTACTTCATGTTGTTAGGAAAAATTTACATATAAAAGTAATGTTTTGTCTACTTACTTTGGGGAATAATTGCACACCAAGTAGACAGCTTTGGGCCATATCTGTCCCCAGATATTCATGTTATGACACAAATTAATGGCACAGCCTATTCTGCTACTTGTTGCCCACACCACCTATGTTAGAGAAAGGAAAAGAAAGGCTCAGAAAAAGTAGGCTGAGACAAAGTAAGACAAAAATGTATCTCAGAGAGAGATGTATAAAACTGAACTTGAGAAATGAACCTTTATCATTCAGGATGAAATAAAGCAATGTCAAAAGGATATTTTTCCTGGGACTTTGGGAAGTGCTTGATTCAATTTAAAGAAGAGTGCTACAGGTAAATAACTCTATCTAGCTATAGCATCGTCAAAATATGCATTTACTAAATAGTTCAAAAGTTACATCCTCACAACCTAAATGCTGTGTTAATGTATCTATAAAGAGGCTTACCTAAAAAAGGAACAGAATTTCTCATCTTAAACTGTACTGGAACAAAAATGTAGAGGTTCGAATGTCTTATATAATGTGTATTTTCATAGTATAACTGCTTATTAGGGAATTCAGTGCTGATCTTAATCTTGTCACATGCAAAGGCAGACAGAACAATTTGCTTTATATTCACTAATAATCAGCCATAGAGATTCTAGTAACTCAGATCTGTGGTGAGATTTATCTAGTGGTATTTACCCTTAGTGGTTTGATTTTTACAATTTATCCAATACCAACTGTGGACACTGAATAAAATATATATAATGTATAAAGTGTATTTATATATAATATATAAAATGTATATGTATATATAAATGCTGCACACATATAAATACTGAGTGTCATGGTAAATAAAACTATATTTTTATTCTTTGGAAAATAAAAAATGATACCTGACTTTGAAGATGGTAAATTTCTCCCATGTGCATTTCCTGGGGCCAGATTAAAAATGTTTCACATATAAAATAACTGAAATAATGTCTTTTTAAAATTGATGTTTGGACTTTTCCTAGTAATTACTTTTATTGTTTATAGAAATTGGTAAGTCTATTCTACATAAATCAATATGTTTTTTAATAACCACACCAAATTACAGAAGACTCACATTCAGTAGCTTAAATTCTGCCACAGTTACACAAACTCGACTTAGAAAAATGAGGTATAATATACCCAAAACATACCTGTGTATAATGAGTACACACAGGACCGGAACATCTGAATGGACAATATGGGTTGCATTCATGTTCATACGGGTAGCTAAAGTCTCTCACTTCATCATACCATGCTTGTACATGAAATGTTGGGGGCCTGTATCTATTTGAAAGACAATAACCACCAAGAGTAAGTAAAGTGGGAGAAAAATGTAACACCAAATATTGCAAAATAGATTGGTAAAGTTTGGTAGAGAAATATTCTTGTGTAAGTTATTAATGTTAAATACTTATGCCCATTACACTACTTGTAATTTTATGTCAATGATTTAAACAAAAAATAAGTCTAAAATATTGCTGGTCATTGTGCTATGATTTTTTTTTTTATTATTTGTGTTGTTGTGATCATTTGTTTTCCTTTTAGGCTCTAACCCTTAGAAAATTTTCAGTGCTGAATTAGTATTTCAAGCACTTATATTATCAAAAACAAAAAAGTTACACTTTACACTACCTTCCCCAGTGTGCTCCTAAGTTCTGTCCAATTGATGGAAGCAAACTTGCAGGTCCATGTTCCCACAAACAATTTTCAGCCCAGGATTCTGCGGATCTTTCCAGCTCTACATCCCATGTCTATAGTTTAAAACAAAAACAACATACAGATAATGTATTTGTTTGGAGTTTGGACATTTCTTCAGAATACAGTATGCTTCAGTTCAGTTTCTTCCATTCTTACTGCTTTACAAAGTCAACATCTTAGTCTGGGTTCTCACCATCTCTCACCTAGATTTTTGCACTAGTCTCCTAACTAGTCTCCTTGCCCCTATCTCTTATCCCTCCAATCTGCCCCACAAGTGTTTAGCATTACCTAAGTGAGCACAAATATGCTTAGGGGATTGCTCCGTCTAAACACATCCAACAAATTCCCACATACATAAAGTCCAAGAGCCTTGGTCTCATTGTTCCTTATCATAAAACATGCTGTTCCTTGCTCTTGCTGGCATCGTTTCCTCTGTCTAAAACATCCTTCTACCCGTTATTTGTCACACAGACCCCTACTCTTTTTTCACAGCCCAGCTTTAGATAATACATTTTAGACAACCTTTCCATTTCTCTCAGATATAGACTATTCCCTCCTTGGGGCTCTTAAAACTTTGTAATACTTTTTCATTTAGCAGCTATTACAATGAAATGTTAGTATTTGTCTACATGTCTGTCTCTTTCACAAGACCATGCATTGCTTGGAGGCAGTCATTTCATTCACACCGGTATCTTTGGTCTATTTTTTGTGTTTTCTGTCTATCATATAGACAAGGTGATTAATAAATGCTTATTGAGTATACGAATGATGAATGAATCTGATTCCTATAAAAATACATATGCATTAAAAATACATATACATGTTTACATAGAACTTTCAATGAGGGTGATTAATTTGTACTTCTAAAATAATTTACAAAAGAATATTTAAAATTACAAAATTATTACTGAAATTATCTTATATGTCCTAGGTCTAATGTTCAATTTGTTAATCTGAAAAACAGGCAGTGTAGTAGCAAGTGTGGTTGTAAAAACATAAGAGTTAGGCAGAGCTGGGTTCAGTCTTGGCACAATCACAGAACTCTGGGCATGTTCAGAGAATAGGAAAATAGTCCTGGAACCAGAACATGAGGATACAACCTAAGGTGAGTATGAGGCTGGAGAAGAGCAGACAGACTGAAATCACATTTCAGAATTTAAATTCCTAGAAGTTGATGGATGACTGAATGTAGGTCGCAAGGGGGAAAAAAAAAAGATGCAGATGATGAAGGTTACCAAACTGGGAGAAGGAAAATACAGGAAGAGAAATAGATTGTTGCCATGGAAATATGTTTAATGTATCTCAATGCAAATTTCTAGGGTGCCACATGAGATGTCTGTGATATATGCAGCATGTGTGCCAAGGAGATAGTGGAAATAGATGACTGGGATTCTGGGGAAAGAAATCTGTGCTGAAGATATGAATTTTGATGTTATTCACCCAGAGATGACTTTCTTCAGGAAGATGATATAGAATGAGAAGAGGAATGAAAAGAAAATTCTAAGATTACCAACCTTAAAAGGGAGAAAAAAACAATGATTTAGTAAAATAAACCAGGGAAAATGGGATCAGAAAGGTAAAGGGAAAACTGTAAAAGGATTAAATTATAAAGCAACGGGACAAGGATTCTAGGCATAGAGAGCGGGCAACAAGATCAAATGCCACAGAGAAGTCCAGAAAGACAAGAGCTGCTAAGTGCTAATTCATGATCAAGAACAGTTTCAGATCAATGCTAGGGAGAAGATCAGAACACATGGGCACATACTTGACTGGAGGGAGAAATTGGAGAAGGCAAGTGTGCATTACTTTGTTAAGACTTCAGAAAAGAAAAAGAGAGATGTGCAGAAGCTTAAAAAAAAAAAAAAAATAACCTGCCAGGTTCTAGGGAGAATTTGTAGTCGTGACTGTAGGCCAAAGGAAAGCACACTAGGGAAAAAGAAGCACCAAAATAATAATAAAATAATAATAATAATAATAATAATAATAATAATAATAATAATGGCTTGAAGCCATTGTGGTGATTTTAAAACACTCTTCCCCACAAAGGTGGAGTTGAATTCCCTCCCCTTCCCTTCAATCTGAGCTGGCTAGTAACTCCCTTTTTTTTTTTTTAATTGTTATGTTCAATTAGCCAGTATATAGTAACTCCCTTCTAATACATAGAATGACACTGTGAGATTTCTCAGGGAAGGTTATGAAATAGAGCCTCTATTGAGTCAGTTCTTTCTCTTTTAAGATACACATCTTGGGACGCCTAGGTGGCACAGTCAGTTAAACATCCAACTCTTTGTCAGGGTCATGATCTCAGGATCATGATCTCAGGGTTGTGAGATCTAGCCCCAGACTCCATGCTTAGCATGGAGTTTCCTTGGGTTTCTCTCTCCCTCTCCCTCTGCCCCTCCATACACATCTTAACAGAACTGAGCCAAGAAATTATAGTCTGGCCGCCCTGAAGACATAGCTGGAAAGATATTGTAGAAGAGATCACACAGAGAGTGAGAGACGCAGGAGGAATTTCGGTTGTTTGGGTTTTCCTAGCCCAGGCATAATGCTGTTAGTTTGCAAATCCAGGTCACTGCAAGCAAACATGTGAGAGACCCAAGTACGACCCACCCAACTTAGCCCTTAAAAGAGACCACAGGACCCTTATTCAAGGCCAATCTACTCTTGTTTTACACATGATTCTACAATCTCCGATGTTAGTTTTTCTAATGAAATTGAAGATGGATGCTTTTTAAAGAGGATAAACAACCAGCTCCAAATTCACAAATTCACAAATATGTTACATTGCAAAAGTCTGTTTACATTATCTGTTGTATAGAAATTGAAATAAAATTTAAAATGTATCATTCAAATGCTTTAGGCTAAGTTCTCTTATCTGCAAAATGAGAAATAGAAGATAACTCAGGTCCCCTCAAGGACTAAAAAATTCAATTATTGAGTATGTACTATGGAAAGCTGTTTTTTATGGCATGGCAAGTTTTCTATGTAATGCACTAAAAATAAGGGGGAAACCATACCAAATGAACTATAGTAAGGCTAAAATAGGGACACATTATTTTAATATAAGAACTGAAGCAAAGGAGCATGCAACTAAAATTTACTATTAATATTTAACAAATATTAATTAGTGACAGTTTTTAAAGTAATTATCTATTTAAAGAATGTAATCAAGCACAGGTGTTTAGGTGAATGTCAACAATACAAATTGAGAGGATCTTTAAAAAAACTTAATGAAAATATAGCTGTCCTAGAAGAAATATCATTGTGAAAACATCATGGAATGTATATTTTTATGCCACAACATTATATTACATGTTTTAAGACCACCAATAATTCATACCCATCCCATTTAAATGTAAGTCAGTCTCTACACATTTCTATTTAAGTTCAGGTTTGTAAATAAAATCAAGATGGCCTGATGGACTTTTTTTCCCTCTCTGAACTATTCACCCAGCAATAATTTAAAGCCAAACCACACTTAAAATTACCATTTCTTTATAAAATGGGTACTTGAGGTGAATGAAAACCACCCTATTTTCCAATTACATCTGTAAGCTGTTCCTTCTTAGACCACAGTGAAGTGTTCAATGAAGTTCTATTACTAAAAAAAAACATTTAGAATACTACTAAATTCTTTGTCTCCAATGATATTTTTAAAGCTAGTTCAACAGGGAGACTTTATCATTTCCTGTGTATGTGTGACTGTATGAGAAATCCTAAATGTTAACAAAGGACTGTCAAAAGTAAGCCTAGAAATACAAAGTAATGTTAGTACTAAAATATTATAGTGGTAGAGATTGGAAAGTATGTAGTTAAACATGTACAAAAAATTCCATTGACTGTTATCCTCTGTGAAACATGAATGAACATATACAATTCATATTCCTACCAGAATACCTGCAATCCTGCTCTAATAATAGGTGATGACAGCTAGAAACCACTCAAGGATGTAGTTTTTAACAGAGTTAATATTAGTAGGTTACCAGTAAATTCTATCATTGTACATTAGGCAAAAATTGTCAGTGATATTACTTTTCCTTTCTCTTTGATACTGAGAATAGTTTTGTCTCTTAAGAATGATTAAATATTTTCAAATATATGTTCTTGACCACAGTAAATTTACAACTCTTTCCAGATTAATAAAATTTGAAAGTTCATGTCCTGGGAATTGTATCATGATAATTAGTCTACCAAAGAGAACACCCTAGGTGACACTGAAGTAAAGTAGTTTTACAGAGTTATATTCATCAACAAAGAAAATATATAAATGAGTAAAGACATTTTAAATTGACCAGCTTTAAATGGTCTGACACCTTTAAATGCACAAGAAAATTATTGACTAGAAACTCACACAATTTCATACTTGTTAAATTTCATTCTAAGTAGGAATAAATAGGATTGTAAGATTTTCTAAAATTTTACAAAATTCTACCTAAGTGTGATAAAGCTACAATAGGTCTTTTCAAAGACATGTTGAGAAAATGTCTTTAAATAAAGAAGATAAACTTTTTCCAAAACAACTGGAAAATATAATTAATGTTGCAATTATCTAAAAAGAATATCTAAATAATATAGAAATAATGTTCTAATTCATTACACCTTTTTGCAAAATTGATACAGTTTTAATGGACTTACAAGATAAATGCAAAAGACAAAACTGGTCTTTGACTATCATACTATTAGGTAGTCTAATCAAATGACAAGCATCAGTCCATGATACAATTTGCAATTTAATATGGACTTTTAAAACCTGCTCTGCTTTCTGGCAAAGTAACAATATTATGAAAACACAGTGGTTTGAAAAGACAATTGTGTTGAAAGTCCAGTCTAGGCTAGAAGCTCTGGTCTACTTCCTACCACTAAAAACTAGAAATAGCATGATGAAATTATTTTTAAAAATTATCTTAGCATTTACAATAAACTTTGACAAAAGGAATTTCACAAACATTCTTGTTTTGAGACATATATATCTGCATACCTAACCTGGAATACCACCCTTATATCTCCAAACCTACCTCAGTCCTGAGCAGTCAATGGCTGTCAGAAATAATAATAGCATGATAGCTTTCAATGGTATTGAAAACACCCTTTCCCTAGTTTTATGTCTTCTGGACATATGCAAGTAAGGTTATTAGTCATAAATTTTCCTCTCATTTTCTTGTATAGACAGAGTAAAAATAAGCTCGCATTTGTTCAAAGTACTTCAGTGAGTAATTAAAATACACAGTACACCCTGGAAGAGTTTCCTTTCTTATTTAAATTAGGTACTTTCAAATTTGTCTCTTGATTATGTCAAGTTTGGTTTCTGTTTCCTTATCTGTAACAACAGGAAGCTAGAATAAAGTCCTTCAATTTCTTTCAGCTTTAAAATTCTATTATTTTGCACTTATAGTCTCTTAGAGAATGCTCTGCATTGTTTATAAAACTCCTAAGAACTTACAAACTGTAAAATAATCTTTCTGATGACAATTAAGGGCATTTCTAACTAAGAAGCAAAAGCTATTTTGTGATTAAAAGATGGGCAGAGGACTTGAATAGGCATTTTTCCAAAGAAGACATACAGATGGGCAACAGGAACATGAAAAGATGCTCAACATCACTAATCATCAGGGAATGCATCTTGAAACAAAAATGAGATATCACTCATACCAATCAGAATGGTTCACATAAAAACAAAAAAAGAAATAACAAGTGTTGGAGAGGGTGTGGGAAAAAAGGAACCCTCCTACACTGTTGGTAGGAATACAAATTGGTGCTACCACTGTGAAAAACAATGAGATTCCTCAAAAAAATAAAAAGAGAAATAGCATACAGTCCAGTAATTCCACTACTGAGTATTTAACCAAAGAAAACAAAAACACAAATTCAAAAAGATATATCTACCCCTATGTTCACTGCAGCATTATTTACAATATTCAAGATATGGAAGCAACCCAAGTGTCTATCAATAAATGAATAAAGATACGTTATTAGAATACAATGGAATATTACTCAGCCATAAAAAAGAATGAGATCTTGCCATTTGCAATAACATGGATGAACCTAGAGGATATTATGCTAAGTGAAATAACTCAAAGAAAGAAAAATACCATATGATTTCACTTATATGTGGAATCTAAACAAACAACCAGAAACAGAAACAGACTCAAATAAAGAGAACTGGTGGTTGCCAGAGGGGATGAGGGGTAGGGTAGGGGGATGGGCAAAATAATTGAAAGGGATTAAGAGATACAAACTTCCAGTTATGAATAAAGAAGTTATAGAGATGAAAAGTACAGCATAGAGAATGCAGTTAATAAAACCATAATAACATTGTGTAGTAACAGATGGTAACTATACTTATCATAGTGAGCACTGCCTAACATATAGAATTGTCAAATCGCTGTTGTGCACCTGAAACTAATATAACATTGTATACCAACTACACTAAAATTTAAAAAAAAAGAATTAAAGCTCTATTGCGATTTACAAGATTGCAAAACCAAAAAGGTTTCAGATCTTCCAATTATGAGTCTAGAGAAGAGCTCAACTGTTTCTGAATCATCTCTATTAAAGAAAGTTTTAACATTGTCCAAGACAGATAAACTGAAACTTAACTGAATGTGACAAGAATATATTCTGAGTAAGAAGTTAAATCCAGGCTCCCTTCAGCTTAATCCCAAAAACACAATGGTAAAACCTTTGATATAAGACATAGACTTCTACATGTAATTTTTCTGCACTGCCGAAAGGAACAGCATTTTTCAGCCAGCTAACACATTTTTGTAAAACTGATATAGCTTTATGGATTTCCAAAACATAACGTACACGTAAATTTTCTGCACAGCTAAAAGGAACAAGGATTTTTAGCCAGCTCATGAACGTAGCTGTTGAAGAAAACCAAAGACATGAAGAGTTACTTCTTTCTAAATACCACCTACAAAAGATAATTCTTGCTGTGCCTTCACTTCTGGAAAAACAGGTTTATAAATTATCCATCATGTGTCAAAACTAAATCCCTCCCCAAATCACTGCTGTGTCCTATTTGAATCAGAAAATGCAATCCAAAAATCTGACAGGATAAGCTGTCAACATGATCCTCTCGATAGCAATAACCTGGCCTTCCAAAAAGAACCTGTTATTCTAAGCAAGTCACACATTTGACAGTTCACAAGATTTCAGATTTAAATTCCAAATAGAATGCCTCATTATAAAATTTTTAAGCCACCTTTCTTTGCTCCCTGTTGGTGGTATTATTCAGAATTACAATGAAGAAATTGACATCAGTGAAATAAATAAAGAAGCAAGTCGATCAATGCTGAAAGAATGGATGATGTTTTTTGTGATAAAGTCATCTGGTATAGAAAGCACTATGGAAATCTGCAGTAACACATTCCTTACAACTCAAAAATTTCCTCAGGTGTTTAACTACTGTGCCTCACCTGTCTCAAAAAGACTTTGTAGTACCAGGGAAAATGTACAAGGCTCAGATTTCAAAGGGAACACCTGTGTTACTGCACAGAGGCCAGGTACTGAGAAAGTGGCATTACCTCCAGGCAATGCACTTCTGAGGGTCTCCTGGAAGTTACAGAGATATGAGGCAGATGTGGCAGTATTTTACTTAAAACACTTTAAAACAATGCCTTAAAACCTTAAAAAAAAAAAAAACTAAATCCCTAGCAACCTGTAATTTAGGGAATTGCCTCTTCATTTCCTTAATATTGAAATATTTTTGAAACGGAAATTTAATGTGTGGATAAACACACAAGATAATTTCAATAAACCCATAGTTTAAATATTATACAGAGATACTGAATGTATGATGCATGGAAGATTGCCCTTGTGAGACAGCAGAGCCATTAATTCAACACAATCCTTACAGAGAAATGTCTACTGATTCATCTCATCTCACTGCCAATGCCCTCCCCAGTCTGACCATAACTTAACTAGCTCACTTATATCCCACCTCTATTCAACAGGGACCCTCAACGGCCGACTCTCTGAAACTTTAAAGAGTTTATCAATCACCAGAAGATCTTTTTCAAAATGCAGATTCTGGGGGCACTTGCGTGGCTCAGTCAGCTAAGTAGCTGACTCTTGATTTTGGCTCAGGTCATGATCTTGGGGTCCTGAAATCGAGCCCTGAGAAGGGCTTCTTGCTCAGCAGGGAGTCTGCTTGAAGATTCTCTCTCCCTCTCCCTCTGCCCCTACCCCCTCTCGCTGTGCATGCACACTCTAAAATAAATAAATAAATCTTTTTAAAAAAATGCAGATTCTGATTTGGCAGGTTAGGAGACAAATCTAAACTATAATATTTCTAAGACCTGGTGCTAGGACCATACACTGAAAAACCACACTTAGAGTTGCAAGGTTCTAGCACCTGTCTAGTTTCTTGGTCAATTGAATCCATTAGAGATCTTCCCCAAAAGGAACTGTCCTTTTTCTGCTCTCCTACTTAGTTACTTAAACTTCATCCTTTCACCAAAGTCCTATTCACAATCTCTCTCCTTTCGGAAGTCATTCCAACTACAATATTCCATTTATCATACTCTTCTCTGAACCTTCTTAAACATGTAATTTACCAATTACTATATATTCCCCTTGATCTGTATCCATTGTTTTGCATCTTAATTCCCAAACTAGAATTCAAAATAAAAATTGTGTCTCACACTTTTTTGTGTGTTTTCCATGGCATCTAATATAAAACATAGCATAACATACATTACCAGTATGTACTAATCAGTTATCTCTTGTCTCACAGCTGGCCTGGAAACAATCAATAACTTGGATTGAAGATACAGGACCTGAGTTCTCTGCCTCAAACATACATGTGTGATATAAACTCAAATGGAAGGGTAGTCATAATGTACCCATGCTAAGCAAATGTAAATCCCTAAAAAGCCAAACTTGGATTACTTTTGGAAATGTCATATCTTTGTATTAACTTTGTGATTAATCCAAGGTTATGACGCCTTCATTATTTTTTATTGTCATTTAAGAGAGGAGTAGCTAATAATCTTCAAGACTATGTTCTAGATGTTTGAAGAGATTCAATATTTAAGGAAATCCTTTAGTAACTTGAAAATTACCATCTATCAGTTCTTTAAGTCTCCATTTATAGCACTGGGTCAATTTATAAGAATTAACACCCGTGTTTTAATTTATTTATAGCTCATACAATTTAGATAGATGCAAAATTGATCATTAAGTCAAGCCTAGAAAAATATATGATAGGAAAGTTAAACTCATAATAAGTCATTCTATATTATCTGCTTATGTATTAGTTTATATTTATATTTCAATATAACTTGGGTTTCGAAAGTAAATATTTTTATTATTTTTTTAAGATTTTATTTATGTATTTGAGAGAGAGAGAGCAAGGAGCCCGATATGGGACTCGATCCCAGAACCTTGGGATCATGACCTGAGCTGAAGGCAGACGTTTAACTGACTGAGTCACCCAGGTGCCCTGAAAGTAAATAAAATATTAATTGCTTTTATTTATTGTACTTAGGGATGCTTTTCTAGTTTTCAGAAAGAAAGAGATGGGTTAACAAATGAAAAACTTCTTCTTAGGCAAATTAGTAATAGAAAAAGTTGATGGACACATAGAAACCAAAACTTATAATCTAACACCATAACTTCAATTTAAACCAAACGCTAAAACCAGAAATATTTAAATGATTATGTTTACACAGTTTTAATGAAACTGCTATAGTAAGTTGCTCATTGTTCCTATAGTGAGAATTCTGTGTTAACTTTTCACTAAGAATTCCTCTCAAGAATGATAAATTGTTTTCCTTCCCAGCAGTCAATAGGAGCTATGTAAACATGGTTTCCTGTTTTCCTTGGCTGCTAGGAAACTCAAAGCTAGTTTAATAACCACAGCAATCAGGTTTTTAGGTGTCCTTTAGGAATATGCCTTTAACTTTTTCTTCTTCAATAATTAAACAATGACTAAGATGATGATTTTAAGAAATATGGTTTTCAAAAGTCCTTATTTGAAAATCTGAGAAAGACTATTGTGTTAAATATTCTTTGTTCCCACAAAGCCATTCTTGGTCCCTAACTACCATTCTCTATGTCCCAAAAGGCTCAATTCTACATACTAAGTTACTTCAGGCTCTCTTGGTCCCTGGATTCCAATTGGATTTGGCTAATGGGAGACGCAAACAGGAAGTCAGAGGGTGTGAGGTGTCTGTATTACCCCGACCACCACCAACCCTATGCATCCCTTTTGAATCTTCTGCCTCACTGTGGTGGTGACAGTGACCTGTCACACAGCCCTTCTTTCAGGCAATAGTCCTCACCAGGCTGTGACATCACCATTCAAGCCTGGGTGCCCCCCATCCCTTATGGCTCACTTTAGTCCTGTCCACAACTCTGCATATAGACCCTCATTTTTCTTTTCCTGGTGAACTCTTATTATTGAGGCATTGTTTCCTGCTAAAAAATAGTATTTGAGAATAAAAATATCTCACAGAATTTATATTAGCAAACTGCCTAACATATTACCTGATACCTATTAGATCTTAATAAATGTTCTCTTATTTCCTCGTTCCTTTAAGAATCTACTTAATTTGCTGTGATTTGCATAGCCTTTTAATGGAACACTGCTGATAGTCATGTGACTAAGGAAGAAATTCAAATCCAAAATTTTGAATGATTGAAACACAAGATAATCAATCGTTGCCACCTAAAGTCCCAATGGAAAGGTAAATAATCCCCTTATAATTCAAATTCAATACAATATTAATTATACAAAGTTTAGAGTAAGTTATTCCTAGCTTTGCTTTGAGTCTATTAGCAATAAACTTTCAAACCTAAAGACCGTTTTTCCTATTAAATTTCTAAGATAATATTTCCACTGAGACTCCCAACTACCTCCAAAGTTTAGGCTAAGATGATATGTGTATGTATCATAGGAATAATTTAAAAAGTGTTCACAAACCTCAAGTTTAGAAATCCATTGTAATAACTTTCACTTACAAAAATCAAATGAATACTGTCAAATTTTGTCAAAGGAAATGTTTTTTTCTTTTTTTTCTTTTTTAGATATGAATAGAAAGATGAGTAGGGTTTTGCTGCTCTAGTCTGTCTGATTTGCGCTTGAACAAGGTTCTTTCATTATACGTAGAAAAAAATACATCCCCAAATATCTCCATATAGAGGCTTGGATCAGTTCTTTTTTTTTTTTTTTTTAATTCAATTAGCCAACGTATAGTACATCATTAGTTTCTGATGTAGTGTTCAATGATTCATTAATTGTGTATAACACCCAGTGTTCATCACACATCACATGCCTTCCTTAATGCCCATCACCCAGTTACCTCATCTCCCCACCTACCTCCCCTTCTGCAACCCTCAGTTTATACAGATTGTGGCTGCCAAGTACTTGCCTTCTAATCAACTGTACACATATTCTCATATCAACCTCTTTACTAAGAAGGTTCTCATCATCCAAATGCTCTCTTCCAAATTCCCCACCACACCACGACTATAACTTCTTCCAAATACTATTTCAAAATGTACCTCTTCTAAGAAGCCTTTCTTGAGTACTGTTTTATTCTGAAATTCTTTAAGATTTATATGCACTTTAAAATATACTAATTTGTACTTATAACCACATTGTGATTTACATCTCAAAAACAGTGCTCTGGCAAAAGTCTTCGCACTCTGATCCCTCTATCTCCTGAAAGAGTCTCCATACTTGCTGAGGGGTATAGACATCCTCACTTCATGAGATAGAGCTGTCCATAAACCAATGTAACTCTCAAAGTCACTGAAATCCAGTGCCAATTTAGCCACCTGTCATACTTATTAAAGAATGATTTTACCTAACCAAAATGCAACTGCACTTAAAATTATAAAATAAAATATAAACACCATACTTCATTAAAAAGAATGTTTTTGCAATTTTTAAGAGAATTTTCTTGTCAGAACAAAATTAATCAAATCCTTTTGCATTCTACCCATTTTAGAACTGTTGTTGAAGACCTAATCATCTTTTCATTTTTCATTTATTCATTACATTTTTTCCTATTCCAACTAGCATGAGTTGAGCGTGGAGTATCTGTCAGCCACTCAGCTGGGGAATGCAAAAATTACTAAAGAACAGGTCCTTCCCATAAATGAATGGAAGGTTAGAGAAAGAGACAGGATGCAAATACCAGGGGCAAAGGCAGATATGAAATGCTATGGGAGCTGGGCACTGCGTGGGAGTGCACCTAACTCTGTATGGAAGGGTTTAGACAAAAGCAGATTCTTAAGGAAGAGGAAAAATTTGTTAGAGAGAAAACCAGGAGGGCATAAGGCATTCCGACATGTGCAAAGATGATCAGGCTTGGCAAGATCTGTACAGCATCAAAAAAACCCAAGGTATATGGAATCATGGCATAGATGCTCATGTGAAATTAGTGATGCTTTTCATTTGTTTAGTTTTCTGTGTTCACAGAACTCTTGGTGAACAGACCTCTCTGCTCCCTCTTTCTAGGCAAGAGTTCTGATGCTCTTCTTATTCCATCTCAATCCAGAGCCACGCTCTCCCCCACCCCCATACTTCTAAGGCTTTGGTTTCCCTTCTCTGGATAACATTTGATCTCACCATATACAGTCAATCATTCAGTATTTCAGATATGGATCTGCCATGTCTTGAGGAAATATAAGATACAGTTTTGTGTTTTACTCCCGGCACCTTTAAGGAATTGCCCCCTTCGCGGGATTACTTTATATTGTCTGAGGTACAACATACATGGGAGTCTATGAACAGGAACTCTCGTGCTCATTCCTGGGTCTTATCTAATAGCTCATTACCCTTCTTTTCTAATTGCCCCTCCATACTTGCCCAGTTTGAAATTCCACTTCCTCCCTCCTCACTCATATGCCCTTTATTGTTTATCCTATCACTGACTACACCTCTCCTGTCACTATCCCGCAGAACTGTGCCATTAGCTAATTTTAAGATTTCATTTTCCATTTCTCCTCCAATTAGACTGATTTAAACATTAGGCATTGGGGGATTTTACTGTTCAAACGCTTTCATCTTTTTGGTTTCTAAGTACTTCTTGAAAGAGAGTGAAAAGGAGTTTCTGTTGTCCTGCATTAGTAGTTACAGCTGCTATCTTATAAAAAGGAAGAAGGCGAATATAATAGTTGAGGAGGGGAAAAAGAAAGAATCTGAATTCCAGAGTCAATGTTTCATGTCCTTCAGAGAGCCTAGAGTCTATTCAAACTGGGGTTCCCAGATGGTGCTGCCACATCACCTGGGAGCCTGCAAAATAGTGAGGCCTACATAGACTTACTGAATCAAAATCTGTATTTTAACAAGATTCCCAGGGGATTCATATGCACATTAAAGTTTCAGCAGTGCTGGACTAAAGCATCCTATTCCCAAAATCATACCTAATGGCTTTTATCTAATGAAAACACTTGCTATCCTTAATTTCCTGATGATTGATTTCAAAATGTTCTTTGATTAAAAACTTAAAATATAAAGCAGCATAGCCTACTAAATAGATTATGTCCATATTCATATTTTCTTTTTGAGGCCGATCAGCTGCCAATATAGAAAAGATGCTGCCATTTCTCCAATAAGCTAGATGTAAGTAGTTGACTTAACCACACCTTACTGATTCTGGTAACTACTTAAAAGAAAAAAAAGTAAGTTTCACCAGATCATAGTTCCATGTTCTTATCTTTGGTAAGTTTTAGTAACCCACTATTCCAAGTCACGTATTTGGATTGATCCCATAATTTAATTTTTGGAATTCCCATACAACTATCTGTGTTTAGCATTCAGTTTAGAATCTGAACCCCAAACACTATTTGGTCTGTATCTGTACTTGATCCGTATTATGTAGTATCTGAATATTTCAAAACTTGAACCCCACTAACTTGCCTCTAATCATCTCTTTCTCATCTCCAGAAGATGCCTAGTCAAATGTCTTCAAAGGTCAAGCAGGTGACATCACATAAAATGGCTGAAAAAGAGCAATGTGACCTATGGCAAGTCAGAGCAGGAATCATTACTTTAAATTTCCCTGTTTTTTAAGAAGCATCTTGACATACTATATAGTAAATCTTCTCTATATCTCTTGGATTTTTAAACTTATAGCATTATGAATGAAATGAGCTGAAAACATCTCAAAACATCCCAGACATTTGATTCCATATGGATCTTTATGCAGTGTGTCCAAAATTACCACCTCGTAATGACCTATCTTCACACCCTTCATTCCTGCCTTCTCAATCTCTGCTGATGATCTTGCTTTATAATTTCACTGGGGAAAAAACGGAAGCATCCACATGAAAATTCTCTCTCTCCTCCTCATCGAATACACCAAACTGTCTGCTTCTGAACCTACAGGCTCAGTCTTTCGTGTTACAATAAATGAGGGGACTTTGTAGTTACATTTTCTCCCTCCCATTGCCAAGTGCTTTCTCAACTTCTTCATTCTCATTAACCTACAAACATACTCCTTTAAAAAAAAATGAAAAAAAGCCCATATTCCCCTCTAGCAATAGCTAGTTTATTATCTTTAACCTCTTTCACAGCAACATCATCTTAAAGAGTTACTTGAAGTAACTTCCCTATTACCTCTCCCATTCTCTTCTTCCACTTCAGTAAGACTTCCAGTCGGACCCCACCATTGAAATTACTCATATCAAGGTCATCAACAACCTCCATGTTAACAAAACCATTGTTGGCTTTTCTTCTTCATTTTACTCAGCCTCTCAACAATACTGAAACACTGACTTCTCCCTTGTTGAACTCTCTTCTGGCTTTTGGGACACCAGTCTACCCTGTCTCCAATCTTGCTGACCACTTTTTCTCAGCTTTCTTTGTTAACTGCTCCTCTCTGTTCAACCTCTACATATTGCAGGACCCCAGGGCTCAATCCAAGGCCTACGATTTTTGTCCATAAAAATCTTCCCCTTGGATGATTTTGTTCGGTCAGTTAAGATGTTTCCTAATAACATCTACGTAATTGCCACATTTTTATCTCCAGTCCCACCTCCCCAGTGACCATTAAAACCCAAAGGAAGATGACATTTGGCATCACAATGAAGCTTGGCCAAAAAGATTCCTGATTCCACCCTCACCTACTCCTGTCTGCTTCTCAGAAAATGCTTCAGCTACCCACCAATGTGCTTAAGTAAAATCTATGAACATCCCAGATTTCTCCTTTTCTTTCACCCTTCACATTAAAGCTATCAACCAAACCATTGGCAATGCCATCAAATCATACCTTGAAAGCACCCACCTCTCCCCATCTTTACCACTATCACCCTGGTCCCAGTCACCATTCTCTCACATCCAGAATATAGCAATGGCTTCCTAACTGCCTCTCTGCTTTCAGCCTTAGCTCTCCTTCAGACCACTCTCCATAATGTAGTCAGAATAATTTTTTTTAAAGATTAATTTTTGAAATGGAAATTTACCAGGTCAATCCCTTGCAAGAAATTTTCCAATGGATTTCCATTTCACTCAGCATAAAATCCAAATTTCTCCTCACCTATAACCCATAACCTTGGCTCAGGTCATGATCCCAGGGTTCTGGGATCAAGCCCTGCATGGGGCTCCCTGCTCTGTGGGAAGCCCGCTTCTCCTTCCCCCACTCCCCCTGCTTGTGTTCCCTCTCTCTTGTGTTCCCTCTCTTGCTGTGTCTCTCTCTGTCAAATAAATAAAATCTTTAAAAAATTTTTTTTAAAGTATGAGAATTTAAATTTTAAATCATGTATAATTATTTGGTTGTATAAATTCCTAAAAGGACTATGTAAGAGGACAGAGCTGAACGATAGCAAAGAATGTTCCTGAACTAAATGTCACTCAATTATGATTATAAATTACTATAAATGATTAATTTGTTTTTAATGAAGGCATTCAGTAAAGGTAAAAAAAAAATACTCAAAGAAACTGCATTTTCCTATCGACCAAGGGGTTCTGGCCCATGCTTATAAGTCTACCTCATTTTCTAACACTTCCCTCATTACTGAATAAAGTTGTCACACTAGCCTTCTTTGTGACCCCTGAAAAGCCCACTTCACTTCTGACTTAGAGACTTTGTATCCAGTATTCCTTCTGCCCAGATCTCTGTATTTTTGTTCAGCTGACTCCTTCTTGTAACTTCGCTCTCAGCTCAAGAGACACCAACTCGGAGAAGTCTTCCTCAACTATCCAACAGGATTAGCCCCATCTCTATCCTTCTCTATCATTTCATTCCCCTTATTTTCATTAACTTATTGAACTTTATGTATCCTCCAGCATCAAGAACAGTGCCTGACACAAAAATGCTTAGTCAGTATTTGTTGAATTAAATGCTTTCTCAAGCACAAGTTTATCAATAACAGATTGGTTTAATCAATTATAAAAGCTTTTCTGTAACTTCTTAAATTTTTGAAGGCAACAGATACATAGGAAAATAAGGAAAGGGTTACTTAGATATACTGTAATACCTGAACCAGACAATTCATTACCACTTGAATTTGTACATTTCCTTCCAATGAACTAGATATTATATGTATGTATTGTACATAATAATATATGACATATATGTCAGTTTTATAAATATCTGGCTTTAAATGAATTAGTAAAAATCATTAAAAATATGAGAATTTAGGGGCACCTGGGGTGGCTCAGTCGTTAAGCGTCTGCTTTTGGCTCAGGTCATGATCCCAGGGTTCTGGGATCAAGCCCTGCATGGGGCTCCCTGCTCTGTGGGAAGCCTGCTTCTCCCTCCCCCACTCCCCCTGCTTGTGTTCCCTCTCTCCTGTGTTCCCTCTCTTGCTGTGTCTCTCTGTGTCAAATAAATAAAATCTTTAAAAAAATTTTTAAAAATATGAGAATTTAAATTTTAAATCATGTACAATTATTTGGTTGTATAAATTCCTAAAAGGACTATGTAAGAGGACACAGCTGAATGATAGCAAAGAATGTTCTTGAACTAAATGTCACTCAATTATGATTATAAATTACTATAAATGATTATTTTGTTTTTAATGAAGGCATTCAGTAAAGGTAAAAAAAAATACTCAAAGAAATTGCATTTTCCTATCGACCATCATTATAAGTGTGGGATACGTTTATTGAGTTGCATCTTCTAAAACTAAGCTAAAAATTTTTGGTTAGAAAACATTTAAGAATGCAGATACTACCTGGCCCGTAGAAAATGAAACACACGTGTTTGATGAATGAGTGAATGAACGTGCATGCTCATTGTTTTCATCCCATTCTGCCCAGCTACCCTTGGACCACTATGACTTTACCCAGACTGGTTTATCAGACTTTCAATGTGGCCTCCATACTGTTAAATTCAAGGCTCCTTATTTTACTTAATCTTTATAAGCGTCATCTAACAGAGCTGATCATCACTTCTGCCTTTTTTCATTTAGCTTCAAGGACATCATGCTCCCAGGATTTTTTGTTGTTGTTATTGTTATTTTTTCCTAATTTTCAATTCCCTTTGCTGTTTCTCCCCACCTCTCTACCTCTACACCGTAAAGTGTGTCAAGGACTCACTTCTCAAACATCTCTTTCTATACTCACTTCCTTGAAGATCTCCTCTCTTTTCATGGCTTTAAATACTATCTAAACGCTAATTTTATGTTCCAGACTAGACTACACCACATTTGTCTAATTGCATACATGACAAATTCACTTGGATATTTGAGCTAAATCTTAAGTTTAATATGTCCAAAATTGAGCCCCAGCTTTCTCTACCCAAAGTTGATCTATCTACATTCTTCCCTATCTTAAAAATATGGTAACTCCAATACTTCTAGTTCCTCAGGCAAAAACTACAGCCATATACCACATCCAAAATCTGCTAACTCCAAAATGAAATAAAATCCTAATGATATACCCCATCATAAAGAAACTGGTGATTACTGGACAAGAACGAGGCCATCGTCCTGTTCTGCTTCTCATGCTAAAGATCTCATCTTCTGTTGTTAATAGAGGGAGTGAAAGAGTAGACTGGCTTTTTGGGAGAGGAGAGAAAACCATGTGGGAAAACAGCAGGCATCCTTATCCTGAGAAGTGAGAAGGCAGGGGTTGGTTTAACCTCCTCTAATCTCTTGGAATTTGTTGGCAAAATGGGTATCAAGTAACTGGGTGACTTCTGGGATCTCTGTAACCATCAGGAAGCCACTACAAGTTGAAAGATACAGAATCTTCCCCATTGATCTTTAAACTAGAATAGAAACACCATCCATTTTCAAAAAACTGCAGCCAGGAATTGAGTGGATTTAGATCTTGCATTAGATGCAGAAACTCCCAGCCTACTGGCTGCCTAGCTCACCAAGGCAATTTCAGTAATCTTGCAACAAGGCTTCCTTGAATTTTTCAAGATTGATGTTATGATTGCAAAGGGGTTTTAGTGTGTATTCACACTTTTGCCGCTTCTAACCACCTTTATGGCTACCAGTTATCAGTATTAGATGGATTATTGCAATAGCTTTGCCTCCCTGCTCACAATTTTGCCCCACCTTGCACCACCTAATTTCTGTTCTCAACAAAGCCAGATGATTCTGTGTAAGTTCAAGATCATACTATTCCTCTGTTTAAACAGTTCAAATGGTTTCTTACTGCTCAGACTGAAAGTGAGTTTCTACAATGATCTAAATCTGTCCTTCTCAAAATTCTGATCTCATTTCCTACATTACTTCCCACCCTCCCTCTGTGCCAACCACATGGGCACTCTATTGAGTATGGTGATTCAGGGTCTTCACACCTATTCCAGGCAAGGAAGAATGTTTGTTGTGTTTATTTCTGGGTCCTAGTGGTGCCTGCCATAGAGTAAACCTCTGATATCTGCTGAATGAAGGAATAAATAACAATAACAATTTCAAAATTTTGTGGCATTTTCTGGCTTTGAGTGCTCCATTCTCCTCCTAAAACTACTTGTCTCCTCTTTCTGCCACTTTTAGCAAGATAAAAAATATGCAAGCATGGAACTTTGGGTAAATGAGTTATGAGGCCATCATTTCATTACCTGTATTTATTCTGGATATATGTAACACGTGGCAAATGCTGCCAGAAAATATAGATTTATGAGAGTAAACAGAGCAACTCACAAGATAAAAATCACTCTTTCAGGTTTGGATTCAGGCTACAGACAGATATAGGGCAGAAATCAGACTAGCTTCACCCTGTTTAGCAAACTAGGTTGTCTCATGTCCAGTTTCTATGATTATCTGCTATACTAAAGTACAGGAAAAAACAAGACCACTAACAACTTAACTTCCCATGTTAAACATGGCCTTAGAAAAAATCTAAGCAACAAACAGGAACCAAGTTATTGCAACATGCACCATGGACCAAAAGTACCACTGGTTGTTTGCCTCAGAGCCTCTGGTTGCCTAGCAAAAGGAGAGGTATTCAGATGTGTTTTGTTCTACATTTGGGAAAGTGCTATGCCAAGGTTCTGCCCATAGTTTCGCCCATATGTCAGATGAGAACAAGCAGGCACAGCCACCAAACCTCCCAGCAGAGTGTCTGTCAACAGTTCCCTAAAAGACATGGAAATACTTATAATAGAGGAAAATGGCTTATATAATTGGCCCATGTGTCCTTTTTTAGGTAAATTGTTCTGGCTGCTAAAGCACATTCTAGACTTACGTACACTTTGCATCACAGTGAACTACTTGGGATTTCAGTCTATAGTGTTTTAAGGGCTCTATGTTAAAAATTGTAGCAAGAGGTAAATACCCATTAACTCATTTTAGTATTTGAATTCCAGAACATTCAAATATATTTATTATTATCTCAGTAGCTCCATATTACAGGATAATGTTTAATGTACTATCAATATTTTAAATATTGAATTATTTGAAACATTCATTCCTTCATCTCTAGCATTTCCAATTTCTATGTCAATATCTCCAGTGTTGCTGATATCCTACCTTCCAGAAATTTTATTATTTTAATTCCTCTTTCTTACCTGTCCTCACATTTATCTCATATATAATCTCTATTTTTCCACCCATCCCTTCATTCAACACATTTGTTGAACCATCAACAATATTCAATCAAAAAAATATTTACTAAGCACTTCTAGGCATCAGGCACAGGGTTGTAAACAATAAGGTAGGATGCTTACCTATCTAGAAATTTAAAATCTTGGAAAGGAAAGGAGACATGTAACTATTTAATTGCAACAAAACGGTTATACTTTCAATAAGTTTGAATAAAATAATTGAGGAGCACAGAAGTGGTGCTCCTTCTGTGGAGCAGATGAATGGGTGCACCAGAGAAAGCTTTGCAGAAAGACAACATTTGAGGAAGGGACAGGAAGTACAGACATTCTGGACACAGAAGAAACTGATGAGCAAAGAGGCAAAGAGACATGAGGAAGCACAACCATCTTTAAGAACAGTGAAAATCGGGGCGCCTGGGTGGCTCAGTCGTTAGGCGTCTGCCTTCGGCTCAGGTCATGATCCCAGGGTCCTGGGATCGAGCCCCACATCGGGCTCCCTGCTTGGCAGGAAGCCTGCTTCTCCCTCTCCCACTCCCCCTGCTTGTGTTCCCTCTCTCGCTGTCTCTCTCCTGCTCTCTGTCAAATAAATAAATAAACAAAATCTTTAAAAAAAAAAAAAGGAACAGTGAAAATAGTTCAATGTGAACACAGATCCGGATATACACAAGGGAGTTGAGGGCCATGAGCAGAATTGACAGGATGTGCCTCCTTTTATACATTAATCAAGGTGGGCTTCAACTTGTGAGCTTCCAGAAGTTAACAGAAGTTTTGCACAGCTGAGTAACAACCACAGATTTGTTTGAGGAAAAAGACAGATTTAGTAACAATGAGGAAGGTGGACTAAAGTAAAAATAAAGTAGGAACAGACTGCTATAGTCTGTTGGGTGAGAAGCTGTAGTACCAATCTTGAGGTGAGATTATGAGCAAAGGTTAGGATAAAATGGGAGAGATGAATTCAAAAGACATTTCTGAGACAGGAGCTACAGAATTTGGTAAGTAACTGTGTATTTATGTTTGTGTGCATATGTTATATGAAAGTGGGAAGAAAGAATGAGAGCATGGCAAGAGTTGGGGGATGAGACCAATTTTCTGTTTTGTGGGGTGTTTTGTTTTGTTTTGCTTTGCTTACAGTAAATTGAGCAGATGTTGATGAGATCTACTAAGAATCCAGGAAAAGAAGTAGGATCACGGGCAAGGGGTGGAGGGAAAAAGGTAAGGCAGTTCATTTTCTCTTCAGATATCTTAAGTTTGAAGTAACAGACATCTTAAGTTTGAAGTAACTGTGGAGTAATACCACAAGGAGATGACCCATATTTCCAGTAGGAAATATGAAAATGAAGCTCAAAGAGACGATTGCTACATAGAGATATAGACTAGCTATGGACTATACACCATCAATATATGATGGTATTTAAAGTCAAAGGAATACATAACAACCTGTAGGAAAGGAGAAGGCCAAAAGGAAAAACCTAAGAAACAAAGTTTTACAAGACGAGCTAGAAACAAGAACACATTGATGAAATAACCAGAAAAATAAAACAACCAAATGATAAGGTGAAAGAAAACCCATGGAAAGGAAAGACCCGAAAAAAAGAAAGTATGTGCAACAGTCCAATGTCTTATCTCCTTTCAGCTTGTAGTTTTATTCTTTACACCAATTTTACCATTGAGAAAAGCAGTGCCCAGAATGGTTGCTGACTGTCAGAGTTCACATACCAGCAAGCAGCAGAGGCAAAAGGTGAACCTGCTGCTATCAAGGGCCAAAGCTAGTATTTTTTCCTTTAAAAATCCATTGCCACTTTCAGCAACAGTTTCCCTTGGTGACCTAAGAGCTCTAGTTTCTCAACTTACCCAAAATTAAGTATGGGTAATCTTTCTTTTTAAAGGCTTGTCTAAAGTAAAAATTTGTAGGACTTCTTCATTTATGAGCTTTCAAAAAGAAAGCCAATTAGGGAGCCTTTCCAAGCATCACTGGTTTCAATAATCAATAATTCATTTCTTCCCTTCCTGATTCTGCCCCAGGTCTGTGCTTTCCTCAACCTACTCCTCTTCTAGAAGTTTCCCTGGAAGCAGCACTTGCCTGCTTCTCTTCCTCTAGTTGAGATACGCCCTCCACTCTTTGCCACAATTCATGGTCCTGACCACCTTCCAGGAATAACATAAACCCCCTCCTCCCCACTGATTAACTCTCACCATTAGGAATATTCCATTATTCTGTGCTCCCTTGGCATTATTCACACACTTTAGCAGAGAATTTTATGCCCTTGTTTACTTGAACATTTTCAAATGTGTCTATTCTTTCTTCTCAATCAACCTATAAGCTCTTCAAGGGAAGATGTGGTGTTCCAGAGTCAATTTTTAACCCTATTAGTTAAATGATGATAAGAGTAGGGGTAGGGATGTGATGTTAATAAATGTGGATGTGGTTTGGCTGCCACTGGTTCAAGTACAAAGAGTACACTAAAATGAGCACCAAGCGTCAACAAGGTAACTGGCTAGTGACATGCAGTGTACACGTAGACAAAGTGTTGGCACTTCTAGGGTATTGCAGATTTTACAGGAAATAGCTCTTTAGGCCAAATTTTAATTTTGCTGTCTCAGAATAAATACACTTTTAAATAACTATTTGAATAAGTAACATTTTCACAAGGTTGATCAACATCCATACTTCTACTGCTATGTAATACATAAGTCAACAATATTTCACATAATATAGTATTGTTCTTCTAGACCTTCCCCTTAAATGTGTATTCTAGAAAACGTGTTCCAGTACAGTTGGGCAATGAAGTCCTTTGCAGCCCAGTTAATGGCCAAGACACAGTTCCAGTGCTAATAGTATCTAAGGGCAACACAACATAAACCCTGGCTGGTTTCTAAATCTACATTTCAAGGATAGAATGAAACCAGTGAAACTAAAAAGAAACTCCTATAAACACCCCAGACTAGACATCATACAATAGGCAGTTATTTTCTTTGGAAGTAAGACATGAAAACCAATCACAGAACTGTTCTTTCATTATTTCCATATTACTTAAAACACACACAAATATTCTCAGGTTTCTTTTTGTGAGTTCAAACTCCCAAGTTCTTCCTTATTTTAAATAAAGCAATGGAATACCTATCCACATGGTATAAGCATAAGGTGGCCTACTTGGAAAGGCTCTGTAATTGGCTCTTGCTGTTTGAAAGCTCACAAATGAAGAAGTCATAGAATTTTTTACTTTGGACAAATGCTTTAAAATACACAAAAAGCCGAAATGTGAGACATTACAGACGTCACAGCCTGCAAAGAATTTTTAAAAGAGCTAACATTTTCCTTAGGTATTGTATTTAAACGCTATGGGAAAACATAGAATCAACTATCGGTCATAGTCACATTTACTAAGACCTTACAATATGCCTGATAATGAGCTAAACTTTACACAGGTCATCTCATTCAATCCCCACAACAACCCTCTGAGATGAGTACACATGCTAGACATGAGGGAATGGAAGTAGAGAGAAATTAAGTTGCCCTAAATCACACAGCTAGTGGGTATCAGTGCCAGAATTTAAACCCAGACCGCCTGATTGCCAGGCCCTGATTCTTAACCTCCGATGAGTTCTCTTGAGTGCTACCTACTTTCTTCAGGGTAAATTCTTTTTTCTAGTGAAAGTTAAAATAGTAAGCTGTACTTTGTAATGGGTAATGTGAACTTAGAACTTCCATATATCATAAAAGTTGCCTAGAGAATATCCATCAGCACTAATGTGAATGCAGAAAGAAGAAAACTAGAATGCATTAAAATTAACTATACCCTACAACGTATCCAAAGGAGAAATGTGATTCCCAAGGTCCACCGTATAAACGTTGCTATCACCAATGATTACTTATCAGTTTTTGCTAGTACATTCCTAATTTTAGTGCAATAGATATTTGAAATTTTTTCTCCATATTTAAGGTATAGAGTAATACATTAATGAGTAATATCCTAATAGCCTTTAAAGAACAAGTTTGTGGGATGCCTGGGTGGCTCAGTTGATTAAGTGTCCAACTCTTGATTTCGGCTCAGGTCATAATCTCAGGGTCATGAGATCAAGCCCCGCGTCTGACTCCACTTTGGGCAGGGAGCCTGCTTAAGAATCTCTTGCTCTCTCTCCCTACCTCTCTAAAAATAATAATAAATAAAAATAATGATAATAATGTAAGTTTGTTTCCCAAACTTGTTACTTTACTCTAAAAATAAATATGAGGTTATTATGGATAAGTCACATATTTATTTTAATCTTTGTCCACGCTTGTTTTCACATGTCAAAGTGCACAAATAAACCCACAAGAAAACAAAGTCATTGTCAAAGCACTGCTTAACATAAAGCAACCACAGAAGCATACCCTTTACAATGGGTCATTTACATATTGGTAAGAAGCAAGGACCCACTGGAAAGTTATCAACAATCCAGAAAACTGCTTTAAATTCTTGGTCCCTGATTTTTTCAGATCCACCATTCATAAGTTCCATCAGTTAGGAATTAGGAAGCAAGTGTTCTACTAAGTCACTTAAAAGCAAATGTGTCAGCTGTTCAGCATTTTCAGTATAGGTATCTTCCTGGTAAGAGTAGAATTTAGTACTTTCAGTAGGAACATTGCATCTGAAGATATTTAATTCTACCCTGAAATTCAAAGAGCTCTTAGAATAAAGGGAACACTGATAAAAGAACATGCAGAGGAAGATACTCCCCAAGAAAATCTCTTTTTTTTAATTTTATACAGGACAAATGGTAAAGATTAAATAATAGCATGAGGGAATTTCACCAGGAAGACTGAAAGCATTAATAAACGTTTTTTGTACATACCATTTGAAAAATTTCCTTACCATATACTGCATATTAGATGCTGTTGGATACACCTGACTTCGTAATTTGTTATGAAGGTCCAAGATACTCTGCATGTCATTGTCTGTGATGGCCCTTTTCCCTCTATGCTTGGCCATCCACCATTCACCATCCTCATCCATGTACTTTTCCAAAAGTTTCTCCAGTAAAGTAGCATTAGGAACTACCATGGCTGGAATTGCTCTAGCCATGAATAGCACTGTGGTTACTCTGAGCCACTCCTGCGCGGTACACTTCATAATGAATGATCTCAGGATTTCCCCAGGAAAATCTCCAAGACAGGCTCTTCCACTCCTTTTGGCTATAACGACATGCAGTGTGATTAAGGTGAAAATCGAGGCAGATACTAGTTTTCTAATAACAAAAGTAAAATAACAGTTACAAAGGAAGTGTGACAGTTTGATTTGTTTCTATAATGCCAACAAATGGACATGCACTTTTTGAAATACCTATCTCCAAACCATTTTTCCTCCAGAGGACTTTTCACATTGCGTTATTTTCACAAAATAAACAACTATATGTACCAAGATAACATGCATGAGGCCAAAATAAATGGCAAAAGTAGCCACGAAGAGTCCAAGTCTGAAATCAATTTCTGAATTGAAAGGCTTTACATGGCTATATATTACATACAGCCTGCAAAAGGTATTATCTACCTACAGGGTTTTCTATCAATCTAGAGGTCCATGTTTCTCTGTATTAAGGTATTATTTTATACCAGTGTCCTATAACCAGTTCGCAGACACTCAGAATGTCCACAACATGCAGAAATTGAGGTGAATGTTTTAAAGTACAAAATGTCATTCATCCATGTATCCATGGATACATCTAGAGGGCCCACGGAACTAATGCCAAAGAATGGTCTGGGAGGAAGTCTCCTCTTAACCAGGCACAGGGCAAGAAGAATTCAATCATTATTTCCTGGGAAGTGTGAGCCCAGCCTGTGGCCCGCACCCGATAGAGCTAACAGTTCACCACTAACTTCAGCTTTTCCTCCCACACGCCGCAGGCGCACAGTCTTCATAACCCAAAAGGAAAGCGCGCGACAGGAGGAGGAGGAGATGAAACCCACAGTCACTTGAAAGCACAAGCATCCGCAGATCTCCATCGCTGCAGCTTTCCAAGCAGCCCACTCACCCTCCTTGTCCGCCCATTCTCTACAAGTTGGCTTTTTTTTTTTTTTAAGTGGGGTTTTGGAAGAAAAAAAGTAGATGGGAAAAGGTGGGAGCCTGACGACTCGGCGATGAGTTTTAGAAATGCCCTTACCTCTCCAGCATGAAGTTCCCTACGAGAGCGGAGCGGAACACCACGGCCGGGCTCCCGCAGCCGCCCCAGCCTGCGCACGCGACTGCACACACACAGTCGGGTCGGGAAGGACCGGGACGCAGCGCGTCCTGGGGCGACGAGGGCGCTGACTGAGGGTGGACGCGAGCCTCGGCCTCCGCGGCTCCGTTAGGTCCTGCAGCAGGCGAAGCGCTCCGAAGTTAGAGCCTGAAATTCGGGCTGAAAGGGAGCGGCCTGGCTAGCTAGCGTGGGCGCCCGAGCTCCTCCGAGCGCTCTCTGCAGGAGCAAGGGGCGGGGACAGGAGCGGGGCTGGGAGGCGAAGGCTGGCGGCGACCTCGCGCTCCCCGCTCGGTGCTGCCGCGGTGCGCAGAGCAGGCGCCGAGCGCTTCCGCCGCTCCCGCGAGCTCCCGGACATTTATTGCGGTCCCTGCGCGCGCACGTGACGTGAGCGCCCCTCCTCGCCCACCCCCACCTCTACCCAGCCTGGCCCGCTGCCTGCTGCGGAGCAGGGAGCAGCCGCTCTGCTTCTCCCCCGGCCCTGCGAAGCCTGGACGCTTGGCCTTTGTGGGCGTGCTTTGGGCTTCAGAGGCCCGGCGTGCGGGTCAGGACCCTGGGGGAGGCGTGTGCAAGGAGGGCCCCAACTCCTCCCGCCCCTCACAGCTCCTCTGCTTCCAGAGGTCTTCTTCCTAGTTGCTTCCTGACGAGATGCTACAATGACTTTAACAACCCTTACAGAAAAGGAGGCGCCCCCAGAGAGCATGCAGAGGGAGTGGGGATGGGTTAACACATCAGATCTTGGAGATGCAGAAGAGGTACTGGGGGACGGGATGGGGAAGGAAAGTCTTTTTCTTTTATTTTCTCCAGGAGATCACTTCTGTTTCCAGGACCCAGTGTCTAGAATTGAGAAGTTGTTCTTGTTATTTATTTGTTAATTAAACAAAAAAATTTGTTAAATAAATAAAAATTTATTTATTTGTTAATTAAACCTTTATGATGACCAGATGGACAATGGGTTTCATAGAATGATGTAATGATGTGTCACTTGGGATTGTCTGACAGTTGAGAGTCTCACTTCATCTGTAAAATATGTGGCATTCACTTCCCAAGGGGACGAGAGCACTTTTTTTTTCTTTTATAATGATGTATATATTTTTGGAATTGATATATAAAGGGCACCCTAAATTAATTTATCAGTGCTATATTAACAGGAATTCAAAACCCAGCCCTAGAATTGATAGTGAAATGAGTACCAGTTTCCCCTGTAGTCCATGTTATAATCTGGAGTAAGAAAATAACTATCTTTAAATTCAGGAAGGCTCACCCTACTGAATGTGGTACTGCTTCTACAGATAGGTTTTTTTTTAATTAATTAATTTAATTCATTTACTTTTGCTTCCCTTCTGTAGTGAGCCATGATTTTAATTCTTTATTTCTAAATGCTACAGTGTATAGCATATGATCAAATGAAGTAAAACATTTTGATAGTAACTCCCAAATCATCCCAAGCTGCTACCTGTTTCTTTCCACAATACAATTACACTTTATCAAACCTAAACACTGACATTTAAGCCTCAAGTGCACTTGAGACCTTGCTTCTTCTCACAATAAAGAAAAGGAAAGCATCACCTATCAGAAGGGCACAGAAGGTGAAAAATTTTGGTGTGCATATGACTTTCATAGAAGGTGTAATTTTGCAACTTCATGGTAGTTTAAGCACAAAAAGACTGTTGCTTTGTACTTTTCAAACAGTTATTTATAACTCTTCTGCAAAGGGTTCAGAAAACTGGCTTTCCCTCCTGGAAACTACAATTTTAATGTAGTATTGAAAAGTATGCTGAGTATCAAATAAAAAAATCTTAAAAGTAAAAACATCACTTGAAACATTTTCAAAGTGAATTTAAATTGGGAAGAAGGGAAGTAAGATGATAAGGACCTGAAGTGAAATGCATTGACTCTTGAATGTTTCCATCGTAAGCCTTCCTACACAATATACAAATCAGACACCTAAAGGCTTACATTAAAGAAAATAAGATTTGGCTTTAAGGTTTTATTTCCAAACTCTCCAGACAAGAAAAAAAAAGTTTTTATCCCTTGGCTCAGCATTTAAATTGGTCTCCAATTTGGTACTTCAGGTCATATTTTTATGTAAAAGAATGATTCAAACTTCATTATATTAAATATTAACATTTTGATAATACAGCTGATCATATCTGATTTAATATATATGCCTGAAATGTTCTGAAGAGAAGTGACAATATTCTTGAATACTTAAAGATGATACTCTTCACATTTTTATTTGTGGTTGAGAAATCTGTATGTAGACAGAGCGAACATCTTCTCCATGCTGAATTCATACAAAAATGGCACTTTGGTTTGTGGGTAAGGATGTTACTTACAATGTCAGCATTACTACTTTCTTGTGGCAGACGCTGTTGATTGCTTACAGCCTTCTACCCTTTTCTCCCAAGCCTGCAGTTTACTGAGGGTGGTCACCCTCTCACATGCTGTCCAGCTAGCATCCTTGAGATGAATGTTGATTAATTAAAGCCAGTCATCACAATTTATCCCTGGGCAGTGATTGATTTCACATGGACGTGCCATGCAACCCTGGCTACAGAATTAATTAAAAAATATTTCTAAAAAATGCCAATGGTCATCTGAGCTTTCAGTGAGTCATAATCTTTTTCCTGGTGGAGGGACTTACCTCAGTATTGATGGCTGCTGACACATCAAGGGGGTGGTTATGGAAGGTTGGGGTGGCTGTGGCAATTTCTTAAAACAATGATGAAATTTGCCATGTTGATTGACTCTTTTTTTTCACAAATGATTTCTCTGTAGCATGTGATGATGTTTGAGAGCATTTTACCCACAGTAGAACTTCCTTCAAAATTGAGTCAATCCTCTCAAACCCTGCTGCTGCCTTCAACTAAGTTTATGTGATATTCTAAATCTTTATTGTCATTTAAAAAATCTTCACAACATCTTCACCAGGAGTAGATTCCATCTCAAGAAACCACTTTCTTTGCTCACCCATAAGAAGCAACTCCTCATTCATTCCAGTTTTATGATGTTGCAATAGTTCAATGACATCTTCAGGCTCCACTTCTAATTCTAGTTCTCTTGCAGTTTCCACCACATTTGCAGTGACTTCCTCCACTGCAGTCCTGAACCCCTCAAAGTCATTCATGAGGATTGGAATCAACTTCTTCCAAATTCCTATTGATGTTGATTATTTTGACCTTTTCCCATGAATCACACACGTTCTTTAAGGGCATCTAGTGAAAACTTTCCAGAGGTTTTCAACTTACTTTGCCCGAATCCATCAGAGAAATCATTATCTATGGCAGCTATAACTTTATGAAATGTATTTTTTAATAATAAGATTTGAAAGTCAAAATTAGTCTTTGATCCATAAGCAGCAAAGTGGATGTTATGTTAGCTGGCATGAAAACAACATTAATCTCATTGTACATCTCCATCAGAGCTCTTGGGTGACCAGATGCTTGTCAATGAGCAATAATATTTTGTAAGGAATCTTTTTCTCTTAGCAATAGGTCATAACAGTGGGCTAAAAAATATTCAGTGAACCATGTTGTAAACAGATGTGCTATCATACAGGTGTTGTTTCATTTATAGAGCACAAGCAAAGTAGATTTAGCATCATTCTTAAGAGCCCTAAGATTTTCAGAATGGGAAATGAGCAGAGGCTTTGACTTAAAGTCATCAGTTGCATTAACCACTAACTAGAGAGTGAGCCTATCCTTTGAAGCTTTGAAACCAGGCATTGACTTCTCCTCTCTAGCTGTGAAAGTCCTAGATGGCATCTTTTTTTCTAATAGAAGGCTGTTTTGTCTACATTGGAGATCTGTTATTTAGTGCAGCCACCCTCATTAGTTATCTTAGCTGGATCTTCTGGAGAACTTGCTGCAGCTTCTACATCAGCATTGGCTGCTTCCCCTTGCACTTTGATGTTATGGAGATGGCTCCTTCCATAAATTCTTAAACCAATCTCTTCTAGCTTCAAATTTTTTTCTGCAGCTTCCTCGCCTCTCTCAGCCTTCAGAATTTAGGAGAGTCAGGGCCTTGCTCTGGATGAGGCTTATGCTTAACAGAGTGTTGTAGCTTATCTGACCCCCTATTCAGAACATTAAAACATTCTACATATCAGCAACAAGGCTGTTTTGCTTTCTTATCATTTGTGTGTTCACTGAAGTGGCACTTTTAATTTCCTTCAAGACCTCTTCTTTTTATATTCACAATTCGGCTAACTGGTGCAAGAGGACTGGCTTTTGATCTATCTCTGTTTTCAACATACCTTCCTCACTAAGCTTAATCATTTCTTTTTTTTTATTTAAAGTGAGAGATGGTGATTATTCTTTCACTCGAACACTTAGAAGATGGAGCAGTCAGAGCACACACAACATTTATTAAGTTCACAGTCTTATATGGGCATGGTTCATAGCACCCTAAAAGAATTACAGTAGTAACATCAAAGATCACTGATCACAGATCATAACATAATAACAATGAAAAAGTGTGATATATTTTGAGAATTATGAAAATGTGAGAAAGAGACAAGAAGTGAGCAAATGCTTCTGGAAAAATGGCATAATAGCCTTGCTTGACACAGGGTTGCCACAAACTTTAATTCGTAAAAAATTCAATATCTGTAAAGTGCAATAAAACAAAGCGGGAAAAAAATGAGGCATGCCTGTGTATATTCATCTGTATATATTCTCCTATAGGCATTTCATCCACTGTATGGTTTCATGACCCTCAAACCTGGATCTCAAGCCAAGGCACTGGCTGTTCTGGTAGTACATCACTGATAAACCCATCCTCCGCTAGGGAATATAAGAATAGAATTCTTGTCTTGTTTTAAGAGGTGGAATCAGTGTAGTGCAATGTTTTAAAGTGTGGAATTTTAAATTAAGATGCTGGAGTTAGCGCCATGACCTGTTACTAGTTGTGGGACCTTGATTATGCTACTTGGCCACTCTGAGCCCTTGATCCTTCCTCTTTAAAAGGAAATAATAATAGTAGCTATATTAAACTTTGTCACTTTGTGCACTAAGATGAGTTAACGGGGGTGCCTGGGTGGCACAGTTGATTAAGCAACAGACTCTTGGTTTTGGCTGGGGTCATGATCTTGGGGTCATGGGATCCAGCCGACATTAGGCTCCATGCTCAGTGCAGAGTCTGCTTGAGACTCTCTTTCCCTCTCCTTCTGCCCCCCCCCACCGTGCACTCTCTCTCTCTCTCTCTCTCTTTAAAATAAATAGGTAAATCTTAAAAAAAAAAGAGAGAGAGAGTTAATGCATGGGAGTACTTAAAACAGTAACAAATAGTACCCAATAAAAGTTAAATATTATTATAAGAACTAAACTAGAGGCTTTATATATGCTATTTTATAAACTCAATGGGGTTTAATCAAAGTACTGTGCAGTTTAGAGGTTTAACTTTCAAATCGAAGACAAGACATAGACATGATGAAGACAATCTATAATATTTCTGGCAATGTGTAATCAATTTTCTTCTCACTGCTCATATAATATTTAATTCAGCTTACCATAGGAAACAGTCTCCATTCTTATTCAAAGCAGCCCTTTGTCTCTGCTCAAGATCTGGAATATATATATGTATATGCATATGTCTTTCATATATATGTATATGTCTTTCATATATATATGACACACTTTTAAGGAATGCCATATGTATCCTTTCTACTCTAACTGCAAGCATGTAATCATATATACATATATTAAAATCATATATACATATATTAAAATGAAGAAATCTTAAGTGTTCAGCTTGATGAAATTTTACAAAGTTAACACACCTGTGTGAAAACCACTCAGATCCAGATAGAGAACATAATCATCCCCTAGAAGCCTATTTTGTGCCTCTTTCCTGATATATCCTCCCTAAAGGTAACTAATATTCTTACTTTTTATCTACAATTAGCTTTGCTTATTTTTAATTTATACATAAATGGAATCATACAGTAGATTCTTCCATTGTCTGGCTTCTTTGGTGTCTTGTTTCTTTCAAATTCAGTATGTCTGCAAGAGTCATCCATGTTGTTGTAGATAGCAATAATTTGTTCTTTTTCTTTAGTGAACATACCACAATTTATCCATTCTGTTGTTCAATATTAGAGTTATTTCCAGTTTTGGAGTGTAAAAATAATGCTGCTAGGAACATTCCTGTACATGTCTTTTTACACACATATTTATACTTTTTTTATTGGCTATATAGCTAAGAGTAGAACTAGTGAGTCCTAATGTATATTTATGTAAAATTTCAGTAGGTAAATTGGATTGTATACCTTTTTATTCTTGATCTTTTGTAAGTGTTGGGCGTGTGTCTTTTTTTAGATATAAAATATACATTTCTTATTTCTCTCCTGTCATTGCCTTTTCACTCTTGTACTCATGTCTCTCAATGAACATAATGTCCTAATTTTAATGAAGTTCATTTATCAGTCTTTTTCTTTTGGTAAGTGATGTGTGTAACCTGTTGGAGAAATATTTGCCTATCCCAAAGTCATGAAGAAAGTTTTCCTATGTTATCTTCTGCCTTTATTATTTTACACTTTACAATCAAGTCTTTGATCCACCCAGAATGGATTTTTGTGTTATGCTATGTCAAGGGAATAACTGAATTTTAAAGAAAGATTGCAATGATTATATTCAAATCTGCATTTCTTGTAGTCATCGCTATAAAGCTATGAATTTGTTCTGGAAAAAAAGTGTAAGAATAAAAGAATGAAAAGATAGAAAAAATGTCACTGTTCTTAAAATCTAGAGTCACTATGATGCTTTGATCAGGCTATTTAAAACATAAATGCCAAGATGTATATTGATGCCATAACCTGAAAACTCTTTTAACCTGTTTCTTGAGGTCTAGGAAAGTAATTATTTTAGCTTACTTTTAGATTTTTAGAGAACCTATTTTGTCATCCATTTGAAATTTGACTCATTTACAGTTACTAAGTGCAGTGATTCATTTTTTAAAATATCTTCTTTTACCACCAGTGCTGTCCTACATTATATGAAAAAAACAAAATTTCAATAATTTCCATAAATACTTCTGTGCCTTTCTTGATTCTGTTTTCACTGCTTGAAATCTCCTCCATTTATTCTTTTTGAGTACCCACTCTCTAACCATCCTTCTCCACAAACATTTAACTAATCCAGCCAACCATTATCTTTGTTGTTTCATTTTCCTCAAACTCTTATCAATGTACTTGTCTTATCTTCAACAATGCTAGAGAAGGGAGATCATGTTTATGTGACTTTGTGTTACAATTTATGTGAAATAAACAAATGAATTTGGATTTTTAGAATATTCGGTATTTCTCAGAATGGTACACACATATCCCTGGGCATACAAGCCTGTTGGCAGGAGAACTAGAATTCACAAAACAAAGCACATCATACTAGAGATGATTTTCACTTGGAGCTCTTTTTTTTTTTTTTGAGGGAAAACATATTGAAACAAGTGTTTATGTCACAAATGAATTACAGAGCAGTTGGGCAATCAGATTAATTTTAAAATGAAAACCAAGCATGGTGTACCATTTTCTAAAAAAGAATGCACATTTAAGCCATGCATTCTTTTCAATATATCATTTCTAAACATTCATAGGAAAATGATGTTTGCTAAGGTAAAGAGAAGCAGGTCAAATATTTATTAAAAACCATATTTCAGAATGATACCCTACTTAACTGATGTCCTACTATGTATGTTTTACCTATTGATGGATTTTTTATATTTTCATAGGTCTCTACAGCTTAATAAAGACCTGGCACCTGTGTATTGTTAGCATCTGCAGCATTGTAAATTACAGCAGGAGCCAGAGATGTGAAACTGAGCTATTCATTGATATAAAACTGTCCAACCTGGTTGAAATATTATATTTTAATTTCTTTAAATTAGAATATCCAGAATAGTAGGTAATGCTAAAAACTTTTAAAAATAAAGAAGTGTCTCTGAAGTGCATTTAGCCTGAGAAATCATGCTGCAGCTTCATCTTTGTATTTTAAATCTTTAATTCCAGTAATTAACATACAATGTTATATTAGTTTCAGGTGTACAATAGTGATTCAACACTTCCATACATCACCCAGTGCTCATCATGACAATTGCACTCCTTAATCCCCATCACCTATTTTACCCATCTCCCCTCTCATAACCATCAGTTTGTTCTCTATAGTTAAGAGTCTGTTTCTTGGTTGGCCTCCCGCCCTCTCTCTCTCTTTTTTTTTTTTTTCTCTTTGCTCATTTGCTTTGTTTCTGAAATTCCACATTTGAGTGATGTCATATGGTAGTCTTTCTCTGACTTATTTCACTTAACATAATACTCTCTAGCTCCATCCACGTCATTGCCAATGACAAGATTTCATTCCCTTTATGGCTGAGTAATATTCCATTGTGTGTGTATATATACTACGTCTTCTTTATCCATTCATCAGTCAACAGACATTTGGGCTGTTTCCATAATTTGGCCATTTTAGAACTACCCTATGATCCAGCAATTGCACCACTAGATAGTTACCCAAAGAATACAAAAACACTAATTCAAAGGCATGCAGCTTCATCTTTTAATAATCACTTTTCTTTCTAGATCTATAGAAGTACTTCACTATGTGCCTGGGCTAGAGGTTGTATTTCAGGTTTACCAGGAAGGGCTATTGAAAGGTGAGCATTATAAAAGGAAAAGTATTCACATTTTCATCTACAGAATTAATGTCAAAGACAAGCTTTTCATCCTAATATAAGGAGAATGAAAACATTCTCCACTATCATTAGCTAACAGAAACTCTGCAGTCCACTTTTAATGGTAATTTTAAAGAATCACATTTAAGAAAAGTGAAACAATTAAAATGTCTAGTATTTTCTGCAAATACATACTCTCCATAATTAAAAAATTATATATATGATTATAAAATGCAAAAATTACACATATAAAGTATATATATAGTACCTAATATGTTATATATATGTTATATATATATAAAATGTTACATATATATATACACACAGGTATATATAGTATCTGAATGTTAAACACATTATTTTGCTAGATAATGGGAGAAATGAAGAAAATTTAATTTTAAGTAGATAAGTTGTAGGGGAAAACACTGGAAATATGGAAGAAAATGTGCAACTTTTCATTTGCTATATGTTACCTCTGACTATTCTCCTAAGTATAAAGTTAAGAATTAACATAGATTTTACAAATGCTTTGATCTAAAACAATTAAAATAAAACAAGCTAGAGGCTTTGGCAAATAATAACTTTATAAATAATAGAGCACAGGGGCAAATAAAAAATATGCTGAAATAAACAGCTTTCAAAAACAAATCTGAAACATTCGTAACCTCAATATTGTGTAACTGCATTTACACAAAGTGATTTTTGTTCTGCTCTTGTCTGGCTTCATGCTGTGCCCTTAACTTGGGTACCCATTCTTGGTTCTCACTGCCTCCTAAATATTACTGCCTTAATGCCCTTTGCCCAAATTCTTCCCCAAATTATAGCATTGTTCTCAATTACTGCATGGATATCTCTGCCCCTTTCTTTCAAGGTTTTGTCTTGAATCCTAATTCTTCCAAGAAATCATCCTAATTGCCCTCATATAGAAGTATTCTATCTATACTCTAAAATCTCTGTATATCTGAAAACATCAAAGGAAAGGCAGTGTTAATAGTAAAAACATGCTTTTAGACCTGAAAAGGGCCTATTTTTTAAGTGTAAGTGTTCATTACACTGGTGATCCAGATATTAGAATCTTTAAAATATAAGCCCCTTTTATTTAGAAGAAATACATAGAAATCTAAAGTCAAAATAACTCAAAATAAGCAAAATGAAATTTAATATGTACCTGCTAGAATTTAGGTGAAAAATGTGACATTTTAGGTATAAAATGTGACATTTTTAAGGAAGCATCTCTCATTTTTTTTAAAGTATTCATTGAAAACCTAGCATATTTTAGCTCATGTTAGATTGAATTATTTGCCTACAAATCTTTCTCTTGCCATTGACTTTGGTCTTGTCCATATTGCTTTGCTCAGTAGAATGCAGGTGGAAGCTAAGACCTTTGGGGGCTTGGTAATTTCTACCCACCCCTTTGGAGCTTCTGTCTTCTGTCTTGAGAAGGGCATCCCCAGGTAGCTGTTGCTTTTTTAGTTCCTAGACCTTGGAGTCCAGCCTAGTCCAAGTGAGGTCAGTCAAGACCAGAGCCAACCTGTCAGATTTATTTAGAAGTAAATATTTCTAAAAGCTCTTAGGGTTTTGTTGTGTGCTGTAAATACTTTCATAGTTAACGTATCTACATTATAACAATTCTGTGAAATATATGTTATTGGAGTTCAGAAAGATTAAGTGACTTGCACAGTATGATGATAAATCTTTTCCTCAAGACTAATGTGCTCACCACAACCTCCCTCTTACTGTCACCACACCTGCCCCGACCCCTCTGCTCCTTTCTTTTTCAGGTACAAGTAAAGAATCGTTTGAAAATGTGAAAAATGGTAATAGGGAATGGGAGATAAGGAGTAGCAAACTAATAGAGAATATCTGTGCCAAACATTTTGTTTTGAAGTTTCTAAATCTTGTGCATGGCTAAATACCCCTATTTGTGACTTTTAACATATGAGAATATTTTTGTGATCCTTGGCAAAATGCTGATTGACTTATCTTAAAAAAATCACACTATGTATAAGTAGTGCTATAGATAAGAGGAACAGACAGATGGTAGGTAAACGGTCATATCATGAAACTCCACAATTTTCAAGAAGTTGAGATTGCTCCTCTTTAGCAGAACTGTATTACTCCTCTAAAGAATTTCTGGATTTGAAAATTTATTAGGCAAATTTTTGTTTTAGTCAATCCCAGGATAATGTTATATTTTAAGAAACAATAGTGTTACATTTTTTTAAATATCATATTTTTCTACATTATAGAAAAACAGCCTTGAGAGACTGGTTCAATCCCGAGCAGGACTGTTGAGTTTAGAAGGGTCAAGAAGAATATTCAATTGACTGAAGAAATAAACAACAGGAAGTGTATAGGCTCAAATCCAAGGCAAGACATATTTCTTGATATTGGGAAAGGGAAAATGAAGTACAAAGGCTCTCCGCCCTCAACAATATTATATAAAGGAAATTATGTTCTGAAAAGTCAGGTCATACTGGTGCCAGGCAGGAATAGGTAGGTGTGCGTGTTTTGAGATGTGAAGAATGGCTGTTATCCAGATGGCAGACAGGATGACTGAAGGAGGAATCAGAAGAATTCAAGACACGTTTCTCATTTTGCCAAAGCAACAGTCTATCCAAGTTTACTCAAGATTTAATACTTTAAATTTGAGGTGAAGCTTTAATTATACATTTGGAATATTTGAAAATTAAGATTGCCTGTAGTTATGAAAAGAACATCTGGAAAGGAATATGTAAGAAAAACCATTACTTCCGCAAATCCCATAAGACAAATTCAATTTCTATTTCGAATTAATAGCGTATCTGTTCGTAACAATTCAGCTCACAGACCATCTATTAACAAGATGAAGCACTTCTCCCACATGTTGAACAAATTGCCTTTGCTTTATCAAACAAGGTTTCCTGTTCCACTTCTGGCTTTTCAGAATTTGTTTAAAGTCTGCCCTTGGCTTGCTTTGTTAGACCAAGGGATAGAAATAGAATTAAAAGAATGCAAACACAAAGAAAATGAATTCCAAGTTATACAATATACTCTTTCTTTCACTGTTTCCTTTTTTACTATTCTATCTGCTATTCCCCTTTCCCTATCTCTTTTAAAACACAATTCATTTTTTGCATCATCCTATTTTACTTTTAATATTAACGTGTTTATAATTTAAGCATGCATTTAACTAAGAATCATTTCTGCTTTTTAAAGCTATTTAATTTGGCAAATAATACCTTACTATTGATCTTCAGTTTGTGGCATAACCCTGGCGTCCCTTACTACTGTGGCCATCTAAGGGAGATTGTAATATCTTTAAACAGAAGTAGCTCTGTCTTGGCATTTCATGAATACTCAATAATTATGACTTACTGATTCATAAGTCTACATGACTTTGGTTGCTTTCCATTGGCAATCAACACCATGAAAATACTTTCAAGAAACCTCTGGAAATGTATTTTATTCGTTACTTTAGTTTTTACTTACTCATCTGTTTTATAATAACATGGTAAATACCTTCATGTGGTATAAAAATGAATAACTTCAAATTATTATAGGCATAATGATATATAAAAAGGCATGTTATAAAGAATTTTCTTTATTCATGTTTATAGAAAAGTAAGCTCAAGGAAGAAAGATAACCATTCACCATTGTTTATGCATATGCATTTACTGTGCCAACTTGTTTGCAAAGCATTGTTAATTTTTAAAAATTAAAACTTGACTGCTTTAGAGAGTTTTATGCTGGGAAAATGCCATAATTTGGTTTGACTTGGTCTGTTATCAGATATAAGAATCATGTCTTTCATGACTATGAGAAAATAGTGAAATTATCTAGTCTTCAGGTTTAACCACTGGAGATACTATCTCAAAATGCAAAAGTGTTCAAGATATCAATTTCACTTTTATGTACATTTAATTAAATATGACAAACTCAAAGGCTATCATGTCTGCCAAGGGCAACTAACAACATTGGTTCCATATTCTTAGATAATATTTCCACCTATTTTGCCACATTTACTAAGATTATTTTCTTTTTAGTTCATAGCTATTTCTAGATTTCCAGTATAAGAAATAACCTTTGTTTCTGGACTCAAGTCTGATAGAATCATAGTTTAACCAATAAAATTGAATACATTCAAAAGAATGGAAGACTTGGTACATGAACATTTTCTATAGCCCTTCTTATTTTTAATAGCCAAGGTATACTTTTTCTAAATAGAAGAATACATTTCTAATAAAATCCAATCAATCTGCTTTGTATTTATTCTGTCTAAAAGTTGATTTATTAGAACTCTTGTCAATGCACTTTCTACTTGGTTGAGCTTCTAGTGGAATTATTACATTACTTTGTAGAAAATTTTAGCATTATTCCTCAAAGCTGCATTAGATGTGGTTCTCAGGCATACCTTGACAGAGTGATGGCCTTTTGCCTACTATCAGAAAGACACCTCACCTGCCACAGGTGCTCATAATATAAAGGGAAGTGAGGGAAACATCACTGGGAAATGAAGTTTTGATGAGTTTAATGGGTGACTGTCTGATTATAAAACTGGTCCGCCAGGTTCCGCTCCATTACTCTATCTAGGTGGCAGGTTTTCAGAGATATTCTAATTGCTTTTTACTGAGCCCAGTTTATGGGGATGAAAATTCCATAAATGTATGAGGATTTCAATTTCTTCCATATAGCAAAGTCATATTCTTTTTAACTTCTGATCTCAAAGCAGGTAAAATACATCTACATAGATGCCAACTCTCCCAAGGACAAACCATGAAGAAATGGAATGATTCTAGCTACAAATTCAGATGATTTTGGATTTTGGGAAAAGTAGAAAACAATTCTAGTCATGATCCAAAAGAAGTAACTTAAATGAACCCTTCTATTCTGGTCAAGACACTTATAAAAAAAGTAGGTATTGGGAAAAGCAATGTTTACTACCACATGTTGACGCGGCATGGTTGGCAAAGTTTAATGGAATTTGTTTTAATAAGGAACACTTCCAGTAGATTTTCTATGATTCTATCTCTCCAAGTTCATACTTTCTTTTCCAGAATCAAATCTATAAGTGAACACCATGATCATTGATTTGGAAGCTCAGGTGAATTCTTGTCATGTGTCTTTTCCAAGGATTTTAATAACCATTAAAGTGGTCAGCAAGTCAAGAATTCAGCACTAAGTTGGCAAGGCGCCACTTGGTGCTTAGATAGCATCCCATGATGATTTCTGCACAATGGAAGTGAGGTTGCTAAAGATCCCTAAGTATGATCTGAAGGAAAAATAGCCAATGCTATCTGTGTGTTTGGCTGCAGAGCTTCTTGTTAGTTACATTCTATTATTAAAGTGCTTTCTACCTGTCATTAAAAATGCTCACTGGTTCAGGTATTAACTATTTGAACCAATGAGTCAGAACACAATAAGCCAAGGCATATTTGGAAACTTGGTATATAAAATGTACGGCGTTAAATATAAAGAAGTGGGACTGGATCACTCAATAAGTGGTCCTATGAAAAATTGCTTCAATTGTGGACAAATTAAATTCTGTACTTATTTCACATCACAAATGAAAACAATATCAGTTGTATTAAAGACATTTGTGAGGGAGCTTGAAACTTATAGAATGAATATAGGTGGAATAGTTTTTTAATACTAGGTGAGGGAAGAATTTTTTACAAGATAGAGAAATCACGATATCCAAAAGAAAACTTGACATATTTAACTATGATAAAAATTAATGGCTTTTGTATAATAAAGGGACCATTAAAAGAGTTAAAAGACAAATCACAGATTAAGAGTAGATAATTGTAGCTTATATAATGATAGATTTGTAATAAGAACAAGCAAAGAACCTGAAAAATTATTAAGAAAATCACAAATGACCCAATCAGAGAAAATGACCTAAGAATAGAAGAAGAAAACTGGATAGCTAACAAATTTATGAAATGTATTACCCCATTATTAATGAGGGAAATTCAAATTAAAATAATAAATACAATTTTAAATAATCCTGTTGAAAATATCAATATTTGACCAGGATGCAGAGAAAGAGGGACTCTTATACTAACATAATATTTACTATACTTACTATACACCAGAGTATCTGCTGAGCACATACCACTAATAACATACATTTACATATGGATAAATTATAAAACATGCAAATACTACTCGGGCATGAAAAGAATGAAATCTTGCCATTTGCAACAATGTGGATGGACCTAGAGAGTATTAGGCTAAGCGAAATCAGTCAGTCAGAGAAAGACAAATACCATATGATTTCACTCATATGTAGAATTTAAGAAACAAAACAAACAAGCAAAGGGAAAAAATAAGAGAGAGAGAGAGAGACAAATCAAGAAACAGATTCTTAATTATAGAGAACAAACTGATGGTTACGAGAGGGAGGTGGTTGGGGGGGATGGGTTAAATAGGTGATAGGGATTAAGGAAGGCACTTGTCCTGATGAGCACTGGTGATATATGGAAGTGTTGATTCACTATGTTGTACACCCAAAACTAATATTACACTGTATGTTAACTAACTGGAATTAAAATAAAAACTTTAAAAAAATTATAAAACAGTTATGGGAATGATATATAACAGCTTAGAGTAGAGGTTGCCTTTAGGAATACTGATAAAGGAATATAATCAGGGAATACACTTCCAAAAAAGGTATGTCTGCATCTGTCTGTTATTTAAATTGAAAGAGACAGAGAGAAACAGAGAGACAGAGGTTGGAGCCCAGGAGGATAATTCTTAGATTGTGTGCCTTCCACAGCCTCCTCACCTCTGTCCTTTAGCAGTCTCATCCTACAACTCATGCTCTTAATATCTCTATAAATGCTCACAGCAAACTGAGATAATTATTATTATTCCACTTAATGTACAATGAAACAAAAATTGGGAGATGTTAATAGACTTGCTCAAAGTTAGCAATTGAGGAAGGCATAATTAGAACTCAGATTTGATATGCACACGCACACAAAATGTCTGGGAAGGCATTCTACCAGCTATGACTAACACTGAGCCAGGGAACATGGTGGTGGGCAGCATCCGTAGCACAGAGGGAAGGCTGTGGAGTCCAGGAGGTCCAATCCAAGCCATTTATGGGCAGCATGAACTCAGAAGAGTCACGTAAGGTCTCGAAGGTTCTCTGAGATTCTCTGAGATTTAGTCTACACATCTCTAAAAAAGATCAAATAACACCTACTGCAAAGAGCTGTGAGGGTCAAGTGTGATGCTAAATATAATGCACTTTATCAATGCAAAACAAGGGACAATTTCCTTTAGAAAATGAAACAATTTCTTCTGCTTAGGACTCAGCAACCCCCAAATTCCCATTGCCTAGCCCAGTGCTTGCACATAGTAACCATTCGATAAATATTTGTTGATTGTGATGTTGACTCAGGTGGATATGTATAGGTTTGTTGCTAAAAGTCATTCAAGTGGAAAGGAAGTAGAAGCACACTGAGGATGTCTTGTTGGGATCCCATTAGACTCCCAGGGACAGAGGAAGAAGCAGCACTGGGAGGAGATGCATATCATACACTTGTTTGCTTTCTTCCTTAAGTATTCATGATGGGAGAAAAGGCAGAAAAAATAGGAAGTCCATGAAGTCAATGAAGGTCAGGATGAAAGTACCTATGTGTAAAAGGTGCATGGTAGAAGGTGCCCAAGTTCTGACAGGAAGCAGCTAGTTCATCAGGTATAATCAGGAATCTACTTGTCCTTTGAGTCAGAGCCTGAGTTCAACTTTTGTGACAAATTTATCGGCTTAGAAAAATCTCGGGACCCTCTTTAAGAGAAAGAAAACAAAATTATGAAATAAAAAATTCAATAGTGACTATTTATTTAAAATGAGAAAATAAATTAGAATTCACAACAAAATGCAAGTTTAAAAAGGCCAACACCAACAACAAAAAAGGCCAAGAAAACACATTAATGTCACAAAGTTAGAAGAGGAACATAACATACTCAATTACCACATGAAACACTTCTATAATATATAATCTTTTAGTCTTTGGCTGCATAGTCTTTGATTGCCTTTTCATATGACAACAGTCTTATATTTTCTTTTTTATCATTGAGGTATAGTTGATACACAATGTTACCTTAGTTTCCTGTCTTGTAATATTTTACAAAGAGACAATAGAAAGGTATTTAGTCTTTCTTCCAGCATGGTTGATCAAAGAAGCCATTTCTAATGCAGACAGCTTGTAATAACAACCATATCTAGAGGAGATATGAACCACATGAATATATTCTGCCTATTCTAAACTAGATGGATAACTGCCCAACTCAACTCCTATTTTCCCAACAATCCCTGGAACACTTCAACATCACCCCATAAGAGAAAAAGTGTGATGAAGGGGAGTTCTTAACAAGCTGTCATCAAAATACAATATTTTGCAAATTTTACAAAAGCATAATACTATGTGAACATATTACTAGTGACTTTCTTGAGATTCTGCAAGGGCTCATGCAGGTGATGGACCCTGAAGCTTGATCTCCATCAGCTTCAGGTAATCTGCCTCTATTCAGTTTGCCCTCTGCCCACCAAGATACACCAATGGAGTATAAAGTCAGGAAGTTGGTAACAATTGGTTAGGGAGAGGAGGAGCATCCCTCCCTGTCCTGTTCGTTCCTATTGGCATTATAATAATCTTAGTTGTCAATCCTTCCTGAAAACTGGCCAGAAATTCAAGTCTCCTCTCCATTGGAAATTGTAGGAAAGAACACCACCTTCCTGCCAAAGCTCATGCTCTTCCACTGTTAAAGAAATTAAAATCAGAATGCCATTTCATTGATGTTTAAAGTAACTTAGCCTGACAGAAATGGCTTTTGTTATCTTTGGAGAGAATTTTATTACTCCATGATAATGGATTAGGTAGATGCTTCAACACTCAGGCTAGAAAAATCTGACTGGCACTATTAAAGCTCTGTGTTACCAAACTGTGCACTGAAGGGGAGCTATGAATGTAACACATGTGAATTCAATTGCCTATTAGGTCACCATTAATGTTTCCTTCCATGTGCTACATGGAACCCTGGTGGTTTACTGAATTACTCTCTACCTAGGTTACCACTGTCAAGTGACATAACATACATGTTGTTATATCCAGAAAGCACATTTGGCATAAAGGAAAATAAGGCTCGATGTGAAATGCAGCTCTGTTGCCTTTCCATCTAGGCCACAAGGAAGAAGGAACTGGAGGTTCAACTGGCGATAGCTTTACAAGGCAACTAAGAAAGAAGAAAGAAAGAAAGAAAGAAAGAAAGAAAGAAAGAAAGAAAGAAAGAAAGAAAGAAAGAAAGAAAGAAAGAAAGAAAGAAAGAAAGAAAGAAAGAAAGAAAGAAAGAAAGGAAGAAAGAAAGGAAGGAAGGAAGGAAGGAAGGAAGGAAGGAAGGAAGGAAGGAAGGAAGGAAAGAAAAAAGAGAAAAAAGAAAAGAAAAGAAAAGAAAGAAAAGAAAAAAGAAAAAGACAAACTTTAAAACCAAACCACAACCATGCTCACACTAACCTGGCCCTGAGAAGCCCTAATTCCAGTAACACCCTTGGATTGCATCCACTCTTCCCAAGGCTCTCTCCCAAGACCGAATGAGTTGAGGAGTGTCTTTTTGCTTTACTGAGACCGTGAAGAACAGATTCAGGAATATGGCAAAGCTCTTGGTTCTTGTGGGCAGAGGAGCAGGGTGACCAGCTATGAAGGGCACATTAATTCTTCTGACTCACGGGCCTCAGGTTGATAGCATGTCTATAATAGAGAGTCACCAAAATTTACCTTCCCTCAATGTAGCCTCTGAAAAAATAATTTCTGTGCTTAAATATAACAGGTGCATTTTATGTTATACCTGAATGTTCATGATTCTATATTTCATATATTTTCCATAATTCTAATAGTTAATACAGTTGGATGATTTGTTATTTAAAGGACATATACAGAGAAATGTAACAAACTCAAAAGTATCTTATCTATTATGAACAAATCAGGCTGAAGTTTAGGCATGAGGCAAATCAGGCTGAAATAAATATTTTTCCTCATCATTTAAATTGAAAAATAATTTTTGACACATTTTTGGACAAGGTCATCTGAGACAATATGTTGAATATTATAATTGGTAATAAAAAGTGAAAAAAATGAAAATTTATATCTGATATTATCCCTTTCCTCCAATCTTCAAGTGGTTAGTCTAAAGTAATTTTATATTGGCCATTAATCCATTTCCACATGTTATGTTTATTAAGATATTATAAAAACAAGAAGTAAAAGATCAAAAACACGATCTCACACCACTTAATCTGTTAATGGTTAAATGGTAAAAATGACATCAATGCAATAGAAGAAAGATAAATAGCAATAACTATCTCGAGGTCATTAAACTATCTTTTGGCATTCTCTTTCTCTGTGGTTCCATCCTAATTGTGTCAATAGCTCATTTAATTTCTTCAGGAAAAGAAGGTAATTAAAAAATGATTTGTTCCTCAAAATTTATTGCAGCCTCTTAATACAATTTAGAAACTTTAACTTTTCTTACCTTTTATTTAAATACAGATTAAAATTTAAAGTGCCAAAACAGGTTCACATAAAACTGTAGTTAACTTTCAAAGGTTTTATGTTGATACAAATTATAGAAAGGGAGACAGATCAAAGTAGAGACTAGATAGATTGCTCCCTCTTCTGGTAAATCAAGATATTTGAAACACAAACTATTAAATGTGTGGCACATGGTTTGCAGTGGTTTTAATCATTCAAAGAAATAAATGTTACTATAAACTATTTAAAATCAATTATAACTAATTAATAGAGTCCCCAAACAGACCTTGGAGGGTAGCTTTAAAATAGGATCTCAGAGGGCTAAAGTTAGGTTTTCTTGCCCTTGATAAGCGATGAAAATTTTTTATCCTAAAAACACTTAAGTATGCTGCTGACCATTACTCTTGCATATAATTACAATTCAGACTGAAACCTGAGATGTTTGGTAAGCACTATATTGCAGTGAGGGTGGGTGAGAGAGGAAAACACTGAAGCAAAAATATGCTTTCTGCTCCTTTATAAGGAGGTCCAAAAGAAGATATTACCAACACTCACTTTCCCCTGAGGTTTTATTTATTTAATTTTGCCTCTTACTCAGCAGAGCAGATTAGGGACTGGGGATCAATGTGACAGAGTATGTTACAACCAGAGGAAAGCAAACCAGGCGCTTTGGAATAAACGATGGAAATGAACTTTTTGTTAATCTTTTCTTTGTCTTGTTTGACTCTCCATTATTTCTGAGAGTCATTCATTTATGAATGGATTGTGTCTAAAGTCAATTTATGAATCACTGATTTGGAATTTGTAAATTTTTTTCCGGAGAGTTGAGGCTGTACATGGTAGATAATTTTATTTTTTACGAGTAATTAAAAAGTCTAATAAACATGTAATGTAGTAGAAAAGAATTTTTTTTTTACTTTACCGCTTCTTATCAAGAGGGAAAAGTCACTGAGGAAAATGTCTCGAGAGGCTCCTTTGGAGGAGGAAAAGCTGTAGCTCTGAGGATTTAGTTTGCAAAGAAGCGCCAGATTCAAAGTGTGCTGTGCGCCGCGTGATAGGAGAGGAACGGAGAGAGCAGTAAGTGAAAGGGGTGCAACATGGCAGAAGACCACCTCGGGGAAGATAAAGGTGATCAAACTGACTTGTCAGGAGAATAATGAACTTATTCTTCTCTTCCTCCTCCTCCTCCTCCTTTTTATTATGTTCAGTTAGCCAACATACAGTACTTCTAATAGCAGTGATGTCTTTGTTTTCCCCAACCTTGATCTAAAGAAGTGAGAAGGCTGGTGCCCTCTAGAGGACCATTCTTGAAAGGCGTTAGGGTTTGGAGTTTGGGGAATTACTTCGTTTCACGGTTCCTTTGGGGGTGGGGAAGATGTCCCGGGTCTGGTGTGGTCATTGGCCAGGATACTAGACAACCATGAATGTTCTTATTCAAAGTGGGCTCTCAAAGTATTTTTGTAAACAAAACATGTGTCTCCTTCCAGGTGCTACAGTAACAATTTGTTCTATCAGCTACATTTACTACTTCTGCATGTTAATTTGCCTTTTCAGCTTAGGTTCAGAACTTAACCACTATTTGTGGCCTTGTTTCTTAAGAGAAAGAAAGAGAGAAAGAGAAAAGGAGGAAGAGAAAGAGAAAGGGGGGTAGAGAGAGAGAAGGAGAGAGAAAGGGAGATAGAGAGAGAGGGACGGAGAGAGGGAGAGAGAATCAAGAGGAGATAGAAATGACACAAGTGTGGCTAGCCTTGGTCACCGTAGCCTATTACAATGCCACTGACTATATTCCCCATGCTGTGCTGCTCGCGTGCTGTTTATTCTTTTGAAATCTTCTGTGATTTAAAGTTTGAGATATCACTTTGGTATAGAATCTTCAGTTATTTTATCTTTGTTCCCATCTGAGGGCTGCCTCATTATCAAATATTAAAGGACAGTTTTTAGGTTACTTCCTTTTAAGCAATAAAGACAGAATGGTTGCCTTGACCTATGCTGTGGTTTTAGAAAGGAGCAACATTACCATGAGAGACTATGGACTCTGAGAAACAAACTGAGGGTTCTAGAGGGGAGAGGGTGGGGGGATGGGTTAGCCTGGTGATGGGTATTAAAGAGGGCACATTCTGCATGGAGCACTGGGTGTTATGAACAAACAATGAATCATGGAACACTACATCAAAAACTAATGATGTAATGTATGGTGATTAACATAACATAATAATAATAATTAAAAAAAGAAATTAGAAAGGAGCAACATTTTCTGTTCTATTTATGAAAAGCCATCAGGAATTAGTTTGATGTGACATTTAAAAATAAAGTCTGGTTTATTTGCAAGTACTTCCTTATTTCTTCCCTTCAACAGTCAGTAATTTTTTTTTGGCACAATATACTTACTTCAATTATGGTTATTTCCACCTTTTTCTTATTACATACAAATTATTCTGGTTTGTTATTATTAACAGTTTCCTATTTCTTCTGATTGTCTTTATTCTCTTCTTTCCAAATGTTTTATTATAAATATGTTCAACAATCCTCATTTTGTCTCCCGGTGGAGTCAACTAGGAGTTTTAATGATACAAAAGCATAGTTTTATTATAAATTATTTTCCTTCTATTTCTGCTTGCTGTTATAATAAAAATACCATATTTATTTTTTAATCATTACATTTTCAAGTTAAAATTAAACTGCGTGAAATACCCACCAGCAATAAAAAGGAGCAAGCTATCAATTCACGCAAAAACATGGTGAAAGGGTAAGCAAGTTTTCCTTAAATTCTGAACAAAACTCTCCCCCATTTTATATAGTAGTTGCATCTACAGAAAATTCAGAGTATACTAAAACCAAACAAAAATATTCTGTTTTAATCAAAGAGAAACATTCCTGCTCAGGTAATTAAAAACACATTTTTTTCATTTATGTTCAAGTCTAACAAGACATTTGAAAAATGTGCATGATCTAGAAAAATTCCTTATGGGCGCCTGGGTGGCTCAGATGGTTAAGCGTCTGCTTTCGGCTCAGGTCATGATCCCAGGGTCCTGGGATCGAGTCCCGCATCGGGCTCCCTGCTCCTTGGGAGCCTGCTTCTCCCTCTGCCTCTCTTTCTCTCTCTGCCTCTCATGAATAAAAAAAAAAAAAAAAAAGAATTTTAGAAAAATTCCTTATTGTAGAAGGTGGTCCTGTAAAGTGAACTGTTATATTACATCACGTTTTTCTACTTTTAAAATTAATTTTTATCTCTATTATATTTAATTTGAAATGCCTATATTTGATATAATCATGAGATAGTAACTTACATGAAGTTTTAGTTATTAACTTCAAAACTAAAAACCTGACAATATTACAAAAAATGTGAAATTCTCAGATATCAGTTTGGTTTCATATAAAGAAAATCTATAAAACCTAATTAAGCTATTTTCCTTTTCACACATAGTTTTGAAACATGTCTCACATAGCAGGGTGAGCCTGTCTGTACACGAACATAAAATATTGGAGATGAGTAAATTAGGCCCTTCTAATGTTTTTAGGATTAAAAATATATTTAAAGTACTTTTTTTACTTTAAAGTGTACTTTTTTAAAATTTTATTTTATTATGTTATGTTAATCACCATACATTACATCATTAGTTTTTGATGTAGTGTTCCATGATTCATTGTTTGCGTATAACACCCAGTGCTCCATTCAGTATGTGCCCTATGTAATACCCATCACCAGGCTAACCCATCCCCCCCACCCCCAGAACTCTCAGTTTGTTTCTCAGAGTCCATAGTTTTTATTTAAAGTGTGCTGCCTTGGGGCGCCTGGGTGGCTCAGTTGGTTAATCGACTGCCTTCGGCTCAGGTCATGATCCTGGAGTCCCGGGATCGAGTCCCACATCAGGCTCCCTGCTGAGCAGGGAGTCTGCTTCTCCCTCTGAACCTCTTGCCTCTCATGCTCTCTATCTCTCATTCTCTCTCTCTCTCTCAAGTAAATAAATAAAATCTTTAAAAAAAATAAATAAAGTGTGCTGCCTGACTTATAGAAAGACAGAATCAATAGTAGCTAATTATCTCTGAGAATAATTCATTTCAGGGAACTTACTTTTAAATTCTCTATGTATATGTCATCATTCACTCGAATATAGTGGAATTGCCATTCTTTTTTTTCTTGTCCAAAACCAAAACAATTTTTTATTTTACTTTATTTGAAGTTTTTATTTAAACTCCAGTTAGTTAACATACAGTGCAATATTAGTTCAGATGTACAATATGTATAATGATTGAACACATCCACACAATGCTCATCCCAACAAGTACCCACCTTAAAAGCCATCACCTACTTTACCCATCCCCCCATTCACCTCCCCTCAGGTAACCATCAGTTTGTTCTCTATAGTTAAGAGTCTGTTTTATGGCTTGCCTCTCTCTTCCCCCCCCACCCATGTTCATCTGTTTTTGTTCCTTAAATTCCACATGAGTGAAATCATACAGTATTTTTCTTTCTCTGACTGACTTTTTTGCTTAGCATAATACTATCTAGCTCCATTCATGTTTTTGCAAATGGCAAGAGTTCATTCTTTTTTTATGCCTGAGTAATATTCCTGTGTGCATGCGTGTGTGTGTGTGTGTGTGTGTGTGTTTGTGTGTGTGTGTGTACCACATGTTCTTTTCTTCTTTATCTATGTATTAGTCAATGGACACTTGTGCTGTTTCCTTAATTTGGCTAAATAATGCTGCTATAAACATGGGGGTGCATGTATCTCTTTGAATTAGTATTTTTGTATTCTTTGGGTAAATACCTAGTAGGGCAATTGTTGGATTATAAGGTACTTCTATATTTAACTTTTGAGGAACTTCTATACTGTTTTCCACAGTTTGCATTCCCACTAAAAGTACAAGAGGGTTCCCCTTTCTCTGCATCCTCACCAACACCTGTTGTTTCTTGTGTTGTTGACTTTAGCCATTCTGACAGGTGTAAGGGGACATCTCGTTGTAGTTTGGATTTGTATTTCCCTGATGATGAGTGATGTTTAGTATCTTTTCACGTGTCTGCTAGCCATCTGTGTCTTCTTTGGGAAAATGTCTATGCATGTCTCCTGCCCATTTCTTAACTGGATTATTTGGTTTTGGGGTGTTGAGTTTGATAAGCTTTTTATATATTTTTGACACTAACCCTTTATCAGATATTGTCATTTGCAAATATCTTCTCCCATTCCATATGGTGCCTTTTAATTTTGTTGATTGTTTCCTTTACTGTGCAGATTTTATCTTGATGAAGTACCAATAGTTTATTTTGCTTTTGTTTCCCTTGCCTCAGGAAACATATCTAGAAAGAAGTGCTATGGCTGATGTCAAAGAGGTTGCTGCCTGTGTTCTCCTCTAGGATTTTGATAGTTTCCTGTTTCACATTTAGGTTTTTCATCCATTTTGAATTTATTTTTGTGTGTGGTGTAAGAAAGTGGTCCTGGTTTTATTCTTTTCCATGTTGCTGTCTAGTTTTCCCAACACCATTTGTTGAAGATGAGACATTCCTTTTCCCACTGGATATTCTTTTCTGTTTTGTCAAAGATTAACTGACCATTTAGTTGTGAGTTTATTTCTGGGTTTTCTATTCTGTTTTATTGATTTCTGTGTCTGTTTTTGTGCTAGTTCCATACTGTTTTGCTCACTACAACTTTGTAATATAACTTGAAGTCTGGAATTGTAATGCTTCCAGGTTTGCTTTTCTTTTTCAAGGTTGCTTTGCCAACCCAAGGTCTTTTGTGGCTCCATACAAATTTTAGGATTGTTTGTTCTGGCTCTGTGAAAAGTGCCATTGGCAATTTTGGTAGGGATTGCATTAAATGTGTAGATTGCCTTGGGTAGTATAGACAATTTTAATAATATTTGTTCTTCCAAGCCATGAGTATGGAATGTCTTTCCATTTCTTTGTGTCATCTTCAGTTTCTTTCATCAGTATTTTACAGTTTTCAGAGTTCAGGTCTTTCACTTCTTTGGTTAGGTTTATTCCTAGGAACTATATTACAAAACCAAAACAATTTGAGCAAGAAAATAAAGCAGATCTAGATATAAGTAAGAAGTAGATAGAGATATAACATAAAGTAAGTATCCATGAGTCCATACTGATATTAATGCTTGAATAAGTAAATACATGGGGAAGAATAGACAATCTTTCTAGCAGAAAAATTCAAAGTAATTATTGTAGATAATATGCCCTCAAAGAAGGAGCATAACTCCCCACTCTTAAGTATGGACTTGTGTACAATGACTATCTTCTAAAGTGTACAGAATGGAAAGAAACATAAAAGGAATAACTTTACAGTGGAGAAACCTGACAAATACTATTTCATTCAGGTAATCAAGAAGATATTTACAATGACAAATCATGTTGAGAGTGTGAAACTTTGTATGATGTGATGAAAATGGTACTCTACTTCTGTGATCTTCCTCCCCAAAACACAAAAACCCTGTCTAATCATGAGAAACACCAGACAAATATTCACTAAGGACATTCTACAAAAGATCTGACCACAACTCTTCATGCCTGTCAAGGAAATTGAAAATAAGAGGTCTGAGAAACTGTCAGAGCCTAAGTAGAAGCCTAAGAAGACATGATACTAACTGTAATGTGATATCCAAATGGGAATTTGGAACAGAAAAAAAGACATTAGGTAAAAACTGAGAAAATCAGAGTTAAGTTTTAGTTGGTAATAATGTATCAATATGTGTTTATTGATTGCAACAAATGTACCTTCCTAATAAGAGATGTTAATAACATGAGGTATATGGGAGCTCCTATTGTCTTCAATTTTTATCTTACATTTTTTCAATTACTATCTACAAATTTTTAATATAAAACTGTTCTTAAATAAAATGTTTATTTTATTTTGTTTTTTAAATGCCATTTACTTTTTAAAAAAGATTTTATTTATTTATTTGACAGAAAGATAGAAAGAGAGCACAAATAGGCAGAGTGGCAGGCAGAGGAAGAGGGAGAGGGAGAAGCAGGCTTTTCGTTGAGCAGGGAGCTCGATGTGGGACTCGATCCCAGCATTCTGGGATCACGACCTGAGCCAAAGGCAGACGCTTAACTGACTGAGGCACCCAGGTGCCCCTAAAATGTTTATTTTAAAAAGACCTTTTATCATAGATCTCATTTTCTAAATAATATTATCCAACGAAAAGAACCAGAACTTCTTGGAGAAATGCCATTTCTTCAAAGGCTGGGACATGGTAAATGTAAAATGAACTTGGAGCATTCATTTTGCCAGAAAGAAAGGAAGCATTTTCTCAAAACAAACAAACAAACAAACAAACAAACAAAAAACTACAAAACAACAACAGCAACAAAATATAGATAGGAGCACATCAGAAGAACACAGGAGTCAAACTGAAAGAGCTCCAAATTGCCAAAACTAGGACAATTCGAGCAACAAAATTAATAATGAGAAAACATGAGACAAACTCAAATACAGAGACATTCTACAAACTACCTAACCAGTACTCTTTGAAACTCTCAGAATCATAAGAAAACAAGAAAAAAACTGAAACTGTCACAGATCACAGGAGAATAAGGAAATACAGTGAGTAAATGCAACATCGTGCCCTGGATAAGATCCTAGATAGAGAAAAGGAGTTGAGAGGAAAACGTGAAATTCAAATAAAATTTGTAGTTTCATTAATAATATTGTACCAATGATGATTTTTTTAGTTTTGACCAATGTGCCCTGGTTTTGTAAACTGTCACCATTATAGGGGTGTCATATCTACTATCTTTGTAACTTTTCTGCACATCTAAAACTGTTTTGTAATAACTGTCTTTTTAAAGCAGCTGAGATTAGTGAAGCTGTTGACCTTTTGAATTTGGACATGAGGAAATCAACAAAAAGAGAGATGCATGGCTTGCTTTGTGTCTTAAAGCTAACTATTGACAGAAAAGAAAGTGCCCAACAAGACCTGTGATTTGCAATGTCACCAAAATCTTAGGAAAGCAGATACAGAGGTATGGAAACAATGGTTTTTCCAAATACATGCCCTTTTGTAATTAATGTGTGAAATTAGGAGTTCTACATTTAACTTAGAACAAAGCAAAATTTTAACTGCTGGTGTAGAGACTCCAAATCAGTTTTTGCCAGTCAATTCTCCTCAGATTTTTATTTAAAAAATTTTTTTAAAGATTTTATTTATTTATTTGGGGGGGGTAGTACAAGTGGGCGTGGGAGGAGTGGCAAATGAGAGGGAGAAGTAGACTTCCTACTGAGCAGGGAGCCTGATGCACTCAGATCTCAAGACTCCAGGATCATGACCTGAGTCAAAGGCAGACGTTTAACTGACCCAGGTGCCCCTATTTAAAAATTTTTTTACACGTGTTTTTTATGTACTTATATATTTTAATAAAAATTTTATGTATCTAAGGTATACAACATGATGATTTCATATACATAGTGAAGTGATTACTATTGTCAAGCTAATTAACTAATCTAGTATAATCTCCTCACATAGTAACAACTTATTTTGTGTGATGAGTATACCTGAAACCCACTCTGTTTGCATTATCTAGTGTTTAAAACAGTATTATTAGGCATAGTCATCATTCCTGCACATTAGATCTCTAGACTTATTCATTCTACGTAGTTGCAACTTTGTACCCTTTTCCCTCATTCCCACCAGCCTCTGGTAACCACCATTTTACTCTCTACTTCTATGAGTTTAACGTTTATCAAGAGATTTTTAAAGCCTAACTTTATCTGACAAAGATGTACCCAAAGCTTCTCAAGAATTTATTCCAATGCTTTAGAAAAAGAAGAAAAAGAAATGGAGAATTTTAGAAGTCACTATACATCATTAACCTCAAGGAAATAATAACATAGTTTTAATTTTCAAGTAAACAAATGAATCCTGCACTTAGATGTACTTATCTCTCATTGAATGTGAGCAAAGAATCTGGAAAATTTCCTTTTCATTTTTAATGAGTATATACACAGATTGCAATATCTTTTATTCACTGTGCAAACACCCGCAGCCTCAAACCAAGATCATATATCCTCATACATAGTTGTCTTATCATTACCATTCAAAGAACACATATTTCCGAAACCTATTTGTTGTCCTTTCCTAAATTAATCATCACTTTTAAGAATTGTTTTGACAACATGTGCATCTGGGGAAAATTTAAGAGTTTTGAAATATGGAATTAGATCCATGAATTTATAGGCAGCCACAGGAATAATGCTTTAGCTTTATGACAGAGGGAGCAATAAATTTATAGTAGGAAATATGTTGAATATTATTTCAGAAGACAGGGACCAAGTGCTATCTTGTCATTGCTGAACCATGTATTAAAATTGGACACTAACCTACATATAGGTGAGGCTTATTCCTTCTCTCTCTTTTTCTCTTCATGAATAAAGAGGAGAAAGAACTCTTTGACTGTTATATTAAGAATTGTCTTCCCTATATAATGGACAATAAGGTAGACTGCCTTTACTCTGTGCATGGAAGGAAATTCAGTCTCAGCACACTCTATTTTGTCAAAAGGTACGCTTACTACCTTTAGGCCAAAGGATAGTAATGAGAGGAATTGGAATGGGTCAACATGGTAAATCAACAGGCATCCATGAAACCACTATGTTTTCAACCCACTGTCATCTAAATCAGAATCTATATACATGTTTGAAGTATTAAAAAAGCATGTCCTTGGCAAAAAAATGTTGAAAGGTTGAAACATTCGCTACAAATGTTAGATTTCCCTACATAAAATTGTCACCATCTGCTTACCTCATAGGTGTTAAATGATGCAATAGTGTGAATTAAAAAAATTATATTCCTAAAACGTGTTGAAGATTTATGCTTCATTCTTCAGGTTGATATCTCTAATCGTTTAATTTCCATACTATGTTTGAATTAGGTTCTATTTTTCTAAAGTGTATAAAGGGATTACAAGTCTCAAAGTTTGAGGGACTTTTTCTCCCTAGGGCAGCAGATTATTCCCAACTTCTTGTAATAAGGTATTTTTACTAGGAAGGAGATATTTTGAAAAGCTATATTTTATGAATAACAAAATGTTCAATATATGTATGAAGACCACATCTGATAATTGGAAAAAGTTAAGCTAATAGACTCTCATCTCACAAATCCTAGGTTTTGGACAGAATTAAAGAGTGGACCCTTTCCATTTAAGCTGACCTTCTACTACAGAACTTGCATATTCCATAAGAGCCATGTTTTGTCACTTTTTAATATAATTTGAAATTCACCAAACTAAAATCACTTTCTTCAATATTTCAGCCTGCTGAAATATCCAAGAGAATATAGGCAACAGTGATTTAAGCCCCCATTTATTTACTTATTTGGTAAATATTTGGTGAACTCCATTGATGAGTATTTGACTTTCAGATTTAGTACTGCCCTATTAACATCAATTCTCTCATATCCATGTGAAGTGTAACTTTAGTTGTTTTTTGCTCCACCGGTGATTAGGAAAATTTTCCAGCTCTGTTTATTATTGCGTCACTGTGGGGGATGAGACAAGGAGAGCAGGAGTCAGCTTGTTATGAGGAATGTCCAAATGAATACTATTTGTGATTGTCATTTAGGAAAAAATAAATCTAAACAGGTTTGGTTTAGAATATGTTGTTTTTATTTTTTTTTATTTTTTTAAGATTTTATTTATTTATTTGTGAGAGAGAGAGAGTGAGAGAGAGAGCCCAAGAGGGGGTAGAGTCAGAGGGAGAAGCAGACTCCCTGCTGAGCAGGGACCCCCCCCGATGTGGGACTCGATCCCAGGACTCCGGGATCATGACCTGAGCCAAAGGCAGTCGCTTAACCAACTGAGCCACCCAGGCACCCTAGAATATGTTGTTTTTAATGATTTTGTACATGTCATTGAGACCTGGCCATGGAATTGTTTTGACTTCAAGTCATAAATTCAAAAATTGAAGGAAAAAATCAGTAGTATTGACAAATGAATGTCTTAATTACAAAAATGGATACTTTTCAGAGGAATCAAAAGGGTCTAAAATTGACCCTATTTGAATAGCAAATTCATGAGAGGAACTAAGATAGTTGCCAAATACCACCACTCCACCCCCACAAAAAACACTGGCACAGGATGACTTTAATGTAAAATGTAAAATTCTTTCAGGCTTTCAGGTGATAAATACACATATTCTATTTAAAAATCCACAAAAAGTAGAATTCTTTTTCCCTGAAGACATGTATAAAGCTAATACAACCCTGGAAAAACATTATAGAAATACCTCAAAATATACAAAAAATTAGTAGAAAAAGAGGGGGAAAATAAAAATGGAAAAATTAAAAATAATACATCAATATCACTGATTATTTGTGGCTCAAAATCCAAACTAAAATTTAGCAAATTGAATTCAGCAATATATTCACATAAACATTCAGTACGGTCAGGCAAGTTTTATTCTAAGAATCTGGCGTGATTGAACATTGACTAGTCTATGGGTATAATTCATTATAAATAAGGCAGCTGAAAAAAATATGATAATCCTGATATATTTTTAAAAGTTATTTCATAAATCTTCAGATTGATTTTAGACTTATAAAGTTATTAATATAATAGGAATCAGAGGATGGTTTAGAAAACTGTTTAGGAGTTTGGATTAGTAACATTCCCATTAAAAGTAATAGTGTAATAATAAGGATAAGGTAATTACTGTAACAAACAGTCCCCAAACTTTAGTGAACTTACCCAAGAAAATTCTCAGCCTGGCAGTTCTATAGGCAGCTCCTCTAAGTCTTGACCCAAGAATTAGGATCCTCCTTTTTTTTTTTTTTTTTTTTTTTTTTTTGCTTCAACATCCACTAAGGAATCAGAACTTTTGGCCTCTAGCCTCAGATGAGAAAAAAGAAAGAATAAGAAAGATCACTGGGGAAGTATTTAGGGAACAGACTTGGGAATGATGTACATTATTTCTGCCCACATCCCATTCATTTGTATGTTCTTACCTGACTACAAAGGAGGATGCAAAATGTAGTCTAATTGGGTACTGAAAAAGATAAGGGGTTTGGTAAATGCATAGCAGTCAGAAGAAGCCAAGGCTGCCTTATGTCATTTTTTAAAACCATAATTCCAGAAAAATGTTAGCTAATACAACCATCTCATATAGTCACAAATTGGCAAAAATACTAGCAAAAATAGGAAAAATTATAAGGCATTTTTTCTAATATTTAGAATCATTTGATTTAAAGTTTAGGTTTATGTTAATGTTAAAAAAGCAAAAACAAGAAATGTTTAAAAGATGTTCTATAATTATTTGGATGACTGGACAAAATACTTGCTTAAACCTTAGAAGACAGTGTGCAGGACTGAGAGAAAATGTATGGAGGATTTGTTATTTAGACAAAGTGTCCAGTACTTAGTAGATATTTTAAAATGTTTTCAAATTCAACAATCAAGGTAGGTCTTTTTTTTTTTTTTCATTTCACCCAGGAGAGTAAGGAGGAATTCACTGTCACTCAGACATGACTAAAGATGTTTCTGAAAACTGATAAGATAATCAGCTTTATAATTTACCTTTCTATAAATTAAATTTTGAAGAGTGCCATCTAATGATTATTTCTAGGAAAGTGGTGTGCTATTCATTAATATAAGAGCCTGATTTTCCTTTTGAAACTTCCATTGTAGATTTTTATTTTGAACACAAATTTCACTTGGCTTTGGTTCTTTTTTCTCAGTTCAGGACAGGATGGTGTTTAGAATTGTATCCCCAAATTTGAAGGAAATCTATTTCCAACTGAGATACCATAATAATCTTTTTTTTTCACATTCTCTGATGTGTTTTTGAATCGTGCATGAGGTAATATTCATTTCAGTGTGAATTCTCTTAGAGGATGAGTTATTAGTTATAATGGGAAAACAAAGAGTACCAAAGAGTTAACAAATACAACATTTTATGAAAGGTTTTATTTTTAGTGTGGTTGACATGAAATGGCTAAATAGAACAGAGTAACGATTTGTAACTTTCTATTGCAACGTTATTCCAAAGGGAGAGAGAAAGGAATTAGGTGGTAGAATGGGGAGGATAGTAGTAGAGTATATCTGAAATGTTTGGCTCTTGGAGTCAGGATGTTTGACTTAACATCACAGCACTCCATTCTACTTACTAGCTGCTTGTCTGTACCTTATGTTCCCTCTCATAAAATAGGCAAAATAAATAAAATCTCCATGGTCTGTGGTGAGGAGTAATTAAGATGTGAAAGCACCTGCCGTATAACAGGTACTCCTGTTGATTTTTTTCTTTCAGTGGGTCACATAACTAGATTTGATAGCTGTCTGAAAAAGCGGCACTCTCTGTCAGCAGATGACATAAACATGACATATAAGAAACACATAATGAATGTGTGTTTATGTAGACATAAAGAGACGAGTAAATATAATTGAAATTGTAAGATGGAAAAGGAGATAATTTTAGTCAGATACCCTACCCAAGGCTTCTCAAATTATATCCATGTGTGTGTAGGTAATGTAACTTCCCATACTATTCAACAACTAGTATTTCTTCAGGTATTCTACCTCTCTCTAGTGTCTAATCTTAATTATATGTTCATTTGTAATTATTCTCCATTAATGAGTATCTACTTGAGGTAGGAGGATTAAGGGGCAGGTTGCTGGATATTTGGACGATGATAGAGCCAGATGACCTACACAATTTGTGATAGAAATATTTACTTTATTGAGAGCACCAGGATATAGAGAATTATTCACTCATTTATTTATCAAATAATTACTGAGTCTCTACCATATATGGGTACTATTTTAATTACCTAGAGATATATCAGTGAATGAAAAATATAAAGTTAACTACTCTCAAAAATATTATACCCTAGAAGAAATGATACAGGGGCACCTGGGTGGCTCAGTCGGTTAAGTGTCTGCCTTCGGCTCAGGTCATGATCCCAGAGTCCTGGGATCGAGCCCCGCATCAGGTTCCCTCCCTCTGCCCTGCTCATGCTCTCTTTTTCTCAATCTTTCTCTCTCAAATAAATAAAAAATCTTTAAAAAAAGAAATGATACAGATATTAAATAATATAATAAATAGGTAGATTATATGATACTTCATAAAAAATGAGAGAAAGGAAGACTAGCTATACTGATCATGGAGGAAGTTGTAATATTTAATAGGCAAATAAAGTGGATCTCACTGAGAAGACGAGATTTCAGCAAAGAATTTAAGGAGGTGAAAGATTAATCTAATGGACATTTGTGGAAAAGGGATTCCACACAGGTATTAGGAACAACCAGAGGAAATGTCCTAAGAAAAAAAACGTACCTGGAGCAACATCAGGAGGGAAAGGTAACACATGAAAAAAGAAATAAGAGAGGCCATATCATGAGGGCCCTGTGAGCCTTTGTAAGACTGATTTTACCCTGAGGGAAGTGAAGAGATAATACAGCTTTCTGAAAGAAGTAACATGATAGAGCTTAGATACTAAAAGCTCCACTCTGACAGCTATGCCAAAAAGGACTGTAGGTAGACAGAGGTAGACGAACTAAGGGATATAGTAGGAAGGAACTCTAGAAAACTAAGCCTTAGAAGTGATGACCTGGACAAGTTTAGCAACAGTGGTCAGATTTGGGGTATATTTCAATGGTAGGGTCAAGAGATTTTCCTGGCAGCTTAGAGGTAGAGTGTGCAGGAAAGAAGGGTCCAAAAGAAGCCCAAGGTTCTGAACAACTTCAATGATGGGATCAACTAAGAGTGGGGAGGTAAAAGGTAGAGCAGTTTGGGGGGAATATTAGAAGCTCAGTTATAAAAATATTAAATTTCAGATTCACATCAAAGTGGTGGGGGGTGGATTAATCTAAAGTTCAGGAGAGAGTTCTAGGATAGAGATATATATTTTGAGCTTATTAGAATATAGATGACATTTAATACCATTCATATGTGATGAGATCACCAAGGCAGAGAATATAGATAAAGAAGAGAAGAGTACCAAAAATTAAGCTCTATGGGCATATTATACAAAGATAATTTCACAGTAGTAAGTGTAACCTGGATAGCATGCCTCCTTACTACATTAGGGACTATTGGTGACTCCAGAGCGTGCTTACTTGTAACGGAATAAACAATCTAATTTTGAATCATCATAACCAAAGGACAAATCCTTAGTTGACTCGGGTGGTGTGAGTTCATTAGGTCTTGGCCAAGGCCCTTTGAAAGGAGATGAGAATGAAAATAAAAGGGTAGCCTGATTAATTAGGCTGGCTCCAATCAAATGAAGATAATTGTCAAATAATCCACAGGATTTTGCTACAGATGCAAGAAACCACCTTGTTTTGCCTCACTGCAAACATTTATGAATTCACTGAGTTCTTTAGTCCCTTGCAAAGATTTTATAATCTGAAAATTACAGAAGGACATTCATGCAGTGGCACAAGTGTAAAAACATCACTTATGCCAGTGTTATTTTCTCTGGCCAAAGATTTATGAGTTTCTGTTTCAGCCTTAAATAGCAGGAGGCTATACATGACTCACAGCATTTATTTTTTACCTTTATTTAGTAATCATTGTCTTAAATGGGAGCTCTCAGCTTTTCATACTGATGATTGAAGTCCTGGGAATCAGCTTTAAATTTTTTAGAATTTCACAAGAAGGAACTGTTCTGATGATGACAATGACATAGAGAGAGAGACAGACAGACAGATGCAGAGAGAGAAAGGGAGGGAGGGAAGGAGGGAGGGAGGGAGAGAGGATTGGAAAACTGTTGTTTTGCTGTTGTGTTGTGTTTGTGTTTGTTTTTTAATCAACCTACTACCAGCAACTCCCAGCACATTTTAGGTGGTCCCCCATCTGCCTTCATAGAATTAATCACACGATCACTTTCTGTAACCATGTGATCAATGGGTTCTGTAAGAAGGTTTCAACAACACAGGGAACTAATAAAAAAGAGCAATATGCTGTTAGGCTTATGGGTCATCTCCTGCGATGCCTCTAGTAGGAGAACCGAGAAAGTTCGGCAGACAGGAACAATTAGAACCAGATGGTTAAAGGCCTTACTTGGACAAATAGATATGGAGTTATGGGGCTGATTAGATAGAGTTATTTTCTAAATAAATGGATTTTCTTTTTTCAAAATCAGGAGGTTATTTTATAACTATCTCTACCTATTTTTACAAAGCTTGACTTAGGAGCTGTGTTGTCTATCCAACAATCTATCGCTCATGTACATGTTTCTCAGAGTGCGTCCAGTTTTCCACATCTGCCTGCTGCTTTGCTTTACTACAGGCACAGCTGGTCCATTCATCTGCTTATTTGCTCAAGTTATTGAAAGACGTGACCTTAGTTGGCCTTGTGAGATTTCTTATTAGCAGTGCATGTGCTTTCGCCTCTTATTTCATTGTTTACTCTGTTTAAGTGAAAAATGAAAGAGCACTGCTTCACCATGCAATTCAAAGTGACTTCATTAAAATAGAAAAAGAAATCCTTGGTTTCTTCCTTTTTTTGAAAAATAATTACACAAAATTTTTATGAAGTTCTCTTTCTAGGCTTACCAACTCTATCCCCTCCTTCATTCCTCAGGGGAAACCACAATTCTAAACTATAGCTCTAGAATCTATGACTTTCATTACTTACACACTCATGTATGCATCTAAATATGATGCAGGGTATTGTTTTATCAGATATAATTTTTCATAAGTAGTGCTACACTGTACATACCTTTGAGCAACCTGCTTTTTTTCCCACAAATTCTATTCTTAATATTTCCCTGCTGATACCTGTAGCTCTAGTTCGCTCATTTTAACTGTTACCTTGTTTCCTGTTTCAGGAATAACCATATATTTTTTCTTCCCTTGGTGGACATTTAGATTGTTTCCAGATTTTTATTCTTATGAGAAATACAACAATGACCGTTCTTTTAAATGTCTTCTGAGCACAGGCATAAATTTTCCAGGATATATTCTTAGAAGTGGAAGAGCACTGTTTTAGTGAACTCAACATTTCTATAGCTGAGCAAATCAATTTCCAAAGAGTTTAGCAATTTACACTCTCATCCGCCATGGAGACTTTTCTTCAAAGAATACTGATATTTGGAATTTCTGAACTTTGTTTTCTTATTTTAAAATCAATTAGTTACTGGTAAGTTTGAGCAATATATTCACATGTGACTTTTGGCATATTCTATTGAGGTTTGCATTTTCCTGAATGATGTTTAGGTGTTCTTTATGTGTAAGAAAAAAAGTAATACTTTGACCGTTTAACAAATACAGCAGATATTCTATCCCTATCTGTCCTGTTTTAAACATAATTAGTAGTGTGTTTAATGCATAGATGTTTTCACATTTTGAACAAATCAATTTATCAATCTTCTCCCTTATGGTTTGTGCTTTGGGGTCTATCTCAAGGCTATAAACAAAATTGTTAACATTTTTCTAAACATTTAAAACTTTTATTTTTCATACTCAATTATGTAATATGACTAGAAAGTATCGATACCTTTAACCTTTCCCCAATCTCTTACAATATCACCTTTGACATATATGTATAGATCTGTTTATTCATTTCTTTTCTATTCCATTGGTTTATTTGCTCTTTCTTTCACAAATATCACACTATTTTAATTACTACTACTTTTAATGTCTTATTTACTCTCTGATAGAGGAAGCATCTCTACTTCAACATTTTCCTGGAAATTTTTGGCCATCTGTTCTAATATGAATTTTAAAATCAGTTTCTACATTTACATAAAAAATTATATTGTATTTTTATGTGGATTGAATGAAATTGAAAGAATTGGTAACTTAATAATACTCAGTCTTCTCTTAAAAGTTTTACTTCAGTGATTTTGAGTAAAATTTTATAGATTTCTCCATAAATATTTTACACAAATTTTATTACATTTATTACTATATATATATTACTATATATTATATATATGTAGTATATATACTATTGCATATATTACTATATACACAGTATATATATGAGATAGTATATATATAGTATATATACACCACATATATTGTAATATATATATGCTATATATTGATGAAAGTATATCAAAAGGGCACAGAAGCCAACTTAAAGATATGGGGGATAGTGGCATCAGTCACAGCAATGAGTCGGAGGAGGCAAAGGAAAGTGAAATATGCACACAAGGGGAACTGAAAGAAAGCCTCTCCCACGGGGGGGGGGGGGCGTGACAAAAGGACCACCCATGGACCTCAGAGTCCCCCACTCAACGATCTCCCTACCAGGCTGTGGGCACACCCCAAACCCCAAGTGCTAGGCACTTCCCTTACTCTGCTACTATATCCTCCCTTTTTTTCCTCTGCCAGCTTTTTTTTTTTTTTTTAATGTGCGGCTCCCAACCTTAGCAAGTTAGCTCTGTTACAATAAACCAAAAACTTATTACTATAATACCTCCTCCTAGAAAACAAAAGAAAGGCTCCTATATATCAACTGTCAGAATCAAAATAAACAAAGCCTTATTACCTTTAATAATGAGGATATTTGCTACTTCAAACGCTGCAGCAGTTTGGGAAGTTCTTGGCTATTATTTCTTTAAATACCCACTCTGCTCCCTTCTTCCTCTCTTCTCCTTCTGGTATACCCATTAATCTTATATTGGCTCATCTGAGTGAGTCTGAGAGTCCTTATAGGGTTTCTTCACTTTTTAAAAATCTTAGTTCTCTCTCCTTTTCCACCTGAATCATTTCTATAGTCCTAGCATTAGCTCCCCAATTCTCTCTTCCAGCTGATCTGCTCTATTTCCAATGCATTCTAATGTATTCATTAGAACCTTTCCATCAAACACCATGAAAAATTACAACATGTTATCACAAAAAGAAAAGGACAATTTTTCAGCAATCAGACCCAAAGACATGGACTATTGTGATCTAACAAATGAAGAATTTAAAGTAGCTGTTATGTGGAAATTCAACAAGCTATAAGAAAACACAGAAAGGCAATAATGCAATGACCTCAGGAATAAAGTTAATGAACAGAAGGAGTATTTTACCAAAGAGATTGAAATTCTTCAAAAGAACCAAACAAATTCTAGAGGTAAAAAGTTCAATAAATGAGCTGGAGAATACATTAGAATGCATTGGAAATAGAGCAGATCAGCTGGAAGAGAGAATTGGGGAGCTAATGCTAGGGCTATAGAAATGATTCAGGTGGAAAAGGAGAGAGAACTAAGATTTTTAAAAAAATGAAGAAACCCTGTAAGGACTCTCAGACTCACTCAGATGAGCCAATATAAGATTAATGGGTATACCAGAAGGAGAAGAAAGGGAGAAAGGAGCAGAGTGGGTATTTAAAGAAATAATAGCCAAAAACTTCCCAAACCTGGGGAAGGAACTGGATATACAAGTGCATGAAGCCAATAGAACACCTTGTTATCTCAATGCAAAAAGACCTCCTCCAAGACACATTATATCTGAACTATCAAAAGTCAATGATAAAGAATTTTAAAGGCAGCTGGATGGGTGAGGGACACCCACTAACCTGCAAAGATACTTCTGCCAGGCTATAAGCAGATTTCTCAGGAGAAACTCTAGAGGCCAGGAGGAACTGGAATGACATATTCAAAATAGTGGAAGATAAAACAACCAGCCAAGAATACTATATCCAGCAATGTTATCCTTCAGATATGAAGGAGAAATAAAAGCCTTCCCAAGCAAACAAAAGCTGAGAGAGTTCACCACCACTAGACTTGCCTTACAAGAAATTTGGAAAGGAGTTCTTCAAGCCAAAATGAAAAAACAAAAGTGTACAAAACCCCAATTAAGGTGATAGCCAGAAAACTCTTAGAATAATATTTTAAGATGATAAATTAGATTCCATTAACATTTTTAATTTCTGCTCAACAGAACAATTTTTAAGAAAATAAATATATAATCCATAGTTCAGGACAAAATATCCATATAATATATACATGACAAAGCACTATACCAAATATATATATATATATTAAATATATATTTTAATTATATACCATATATATGTTTTAAAAATGTGTATATTTTAAAACACAGACCACTTAATAATAGGTAAATATCCCAAATAAAAATGGGTAAATGATCACAAAAGAAGGTATATGAACAGCCAACAAACACATAGGTGCTCAGTATCATTAGACACCAAGGAAACTAATGCTAAAACTACAATAAGTATCACTGCATACAACCAGAATGGCTAAAATTTAAAAGACTGACAATACCAAATGTTGACAATATTTCAGAGAAACTGGAACTCTTGTACACTGTTGGTAGAGATATAACACAATACAAGTACTTTGGGCAAATCTGACAGTTGCTCATAAGACCAACATTATACCTCCCCTAAAACCAGTGATTTCACTCTTAAATATTTACTCAAGAAAAATAAAACTACATTTTCACAAAAAGTTTTGTATAAGAACGGTCTTAGCAGCTCTAGTCAAAACAGCTTCAAACTGGAAACAACCTGTGTCCACCAAGAGGAAAATATATAAATTGAGAGAGTCACACAAATGAATGGCACTCAGCAACAAAATGGGAACCAACTACTGATACAAAAAACAAATATGAATGAATGCCCAAACCATGCTGAGTGAAATAAGTAGTACATAAAGAATATGTACCATATGTCTCTATATGAGCGTCTAAAAAACAATGTATAACCAATGTTTGATGGAAAAATGAGAAGAGTGGTTTCCTTTGGGGTAAAGATTGGGGACTGACTGAGAAAGAGGTGAGGAAATTTTCTGGCATTATCATAGTGTTCTATATCTTGATAGGTATAGGATTACCCAGGAGTATTCATTAGTCTAAACTTAGCAAATACGCCCTAACATTTGTATGTTTTGTATGTAAATTTACATAATTTTAAAACAAATAATTGAACTCCAGCTAATGACATGAATGCTAAAGTATTTAGGGGGAAGTGTACTGACATCTGCATCAATAGAGGCAAATGAGATAGATTAATGTTGGCTAGAGGGATGGAAGTGTGATAAGGCAAGTGTAGTAAAATATTAATGATTAAATCTAGGTTATGGATAAATGTTCACTCTAAAAGTCTTTCAATTAATGTTTCAGTTTTTAAATAAAATGCCTGGAAAGTTGATGTTGAATATTAGCTACAATATATCCTCAACTAACTATAAATGATCTATTCTCAGAATGTGTCATAATTTTAAAAATGTACATCAACAAAATAAAAAATAATTTTTTTGTGATTTGTCTTCTATTGGGGAATTTGATAAAAAAAAAAAAAAAAGACATGACTGCAGACTGACCTGTGAGCTGGACCCGGGCACTCTGACTCTTCACTGGCTCCATTGTCTTTGGACTGTGGATTCCACCTGCCTTTCCTACTCCCAGAGGCTGCTCTAAGGACACCTTCATATGGTGATGTGATCTTGAAACACCTGCATGGTATATATGACTGAGCCAATTAGGGCCTCTTTATAAACTTTTAAGATTTGGAAGGTGAGTACAGGGATCCATTCATCTTGCCACCACCAAAGGCAAGCATCATATGTAATTGCCCTTTGCTATTATTAAAACTGCCACCTACCAACCTGGAGTGGCCTGCCTGTTTCTTTGATCTCCCCTGCTCTCTGTGTATAGGGGCTGGTTTCAGATTATACCCAGGAAGCTCCTGGGAGGGTTATGAACCTACATCTTCTAGGAGAGATGCTGGGTTATTGCTGCATGACACCTCTCAAATTGTTTGAAGATGATTATTGAAGTACTCTACCACATATGAAAAACTGTATGCAATGTTTTCCAAAAATGATTTCTCAAGATTTGGGTCCCCTGCAGTGTTCATATTTCTTGCCCCTTACCTACATCTTTCTCCAAAATAAAAACCTCTCTGCCAATATTGGCAAGTCTGCTTAAATTATTAATAACCTAAATAATATGAACACCTTATTGGTACATTTCAGCTCAATCTTGGAGTAGAAGACCCTTGGCTGGTATGGGTTTTTAAAAAATAATCCTATCGTTTTTATCTTAGTCCTGCGTATTGAATGAGACTTATAACTATTATGGGTAGTAAGAATGGAAGTCCCTAGATATATTTCCTGAATAGAATATTTAGTCATTCCAATAAGCTTATTCTCAATAATACAGGGAAATCTCATTTTATTCAAAAGGGCACATACCTTCATCTCCAAAGTACACAGGACTGTTTAATGTAAATTGACCTGCATGTGGGAAAACTAAAGGAAAAAAAAAACAACACGAAAGATTTTGGATACAGATAAAATCCAATAGATGGCAGTGAAATACAGAAAATTCACTGATTCTTGACTTATTTGATTGCTTTCACGGTAAGCTGCTAGTCTATTGCCAATTAAAAACACCCATAAACTGTAGAATCTTTTTAGAATCCTGTTACACTTTTAAGATACTGTGAGGTCTTGGACAAGAAATAGCTCCAAATTTACTGGGTTCATGAGGATGCTGTGGCTTTGTGGGATGAAAGGTCTTGTTTGAGGTTACATAAGCAAGTTTGCAGTAAATTCAAGTGTGGCATCAACATGATTCAATGGTCCTTGTGTGAATTCTAAATCCATCTCACAGCTGATGATTCTTGAAAGATGAAAGCTGTATTTAATTAATACTAATAATCCATGGGTAGGAAAATGGTACAAGAGTCTGGAGATGGGCAGGGATTAAGCTATGCAGGACCATCTAGGTTCTATTAAGGATTAGTGGTTTCACTTTAAGTGCAAAGCATGATGCAATGGAGCTTAACTCTAGCTTTTCATTTTTATAACCATTTGAGGAGTTAAAAAACAACAACAACAACAACAACAACACAATAGCCCACTTCTCCGCAGATCTCCAGAGGTACTGATACGAGTTTTCTGGGAAGGGAGGGGTCTGAGAATTGGCATTTTTAAGTTTCCCCAAATGATTCTAATGTGCAGGCAGGGCTGAGAACCTCTGGCGTAGTGAAGGCCACGGGCTTTGGAATCAGAGACTTGGAATTTGATCTGTGCTCTCCCCACTTCTTAGCTCAGTGAACTTTTATACATTATTTCATCTCTTTAAGCCTGGGTTGACACTGATGTAATGGTCGTAACAGTTTTACCTACCTCATAGGATTAGAGTTTTGGAATTACATATGAATCACTACATTTCTAATCTCTAGCTTTAAATAGTTCTATACATTCAGTGTATGTGTGACTGCTTTTGAATGTGTTCTTTGCCTCTCATCTGTGGAACTCTAGTTTACTTTTTTTTATTACCGTGCTATTTTATTTTGGCATTGATTCATGAATCACATAGATGACATTTACATAATTCATTCAAAGATATCATGGTGACATGAATACACATTATTATCCTCAAATTCAGAAGTAATATTATTAAATCAAATGGTATTTTTCTAAATAAAATCACCATAATATTATTTTTTATAGCACAGATGTAAGGTTTGCCACGTGGAAAGGAATTTGTCTTGATATCAGTAAGGCTTAAAACAACAATTTATTTAACTTTCAATTCTGTCAGTCAATTCAAGCTGGTCTCAGATGGGCAGTCCTGATTTCAGGTGATCATCACTGCAATTCTTCTTGTGTCAACAATTAGCTATTGGGTCTGCTCTGGGCTGTGGTCTAGGATGGCTCAACTGAGATGAATTATTTTGGCTCCAGGTGGTCTCTAATCTTCCACCATGTTAATTTTTGTTGTTCTCCTTGTATGGCAATGCATGCAAGCCTCTTGATGCCAAGGCTCAGAAGTGATACACCATCACTTCTGGTGCTTTCTGTCTGTCAAACTAAGTCACAAGATGAGCCCAGACTTAAGGGGTAGGAAATAGTCTCCACCCCTTGATGGGAAGAGATGCAAGGGAAGTAGACACAGGGAAGTGTGAGAAATCGGGGCATGTTTGCAATTTACCATGGTCTTCTTTGGGGTTTCTCCAAAAATAAAAACTCTAGTTAATTGTTGGGAATTATAGAGACAAATATCAGCTAATCTTCAAGAAGAACTTTATCATAGTTGAAATGATGAGCTCCCTGTCCCTGTAAGCAATCAAACTAGGCTAGATGCCATTTTGTACACATAATGTAGGAATGACTGATACATTAGTTAGAAGATTTGATAAGGAGATATTGACATTGTGTTTGAATTTTAAAGTTTCATTCTTTGAGGTATTTTATTCTGGAATTTGAAAAATCAGTAAAAATATAAATTACAAATAAGTGAAAGGATCAAGTGCTCAAATATGAAAGGTAAATCTTAAACATTTTTAAATAAAATATAGGAGGATATCTTTATGACACACACACACACAAAAACACTAAAAGATGTTCACCCTAATACTAATACTAATAAGGTAGGTAGAATAACCAGGGGAATGTAAATTAAATGATAATGAAATACTACTACACACTTAGTAGATTAGAAAAAATAATTAAGGATCTGTCACTATTAAGTGTAGGTAGGATGTGGATTAATAGGGACTCACGCATTACTTTTGTTGGGAGTACAAATTGGATGACCACTTTGGAAAGAATCTGGCATTATCTTGTGAGGCAAAAAAATATGCAAAACCTGTAAGTCAGCAATTTGATTCTTAGCTTAGGAGAAAATATTTCACATGTGCACAAGGAAGCATGTAAAAGTGTCTTCCAGAGCAGCATTATTCTCAATAATAGTAATAAAGAAACAAGCCAATGTCCATCAGTGGAATGAATAAAATAGCAGTTATTCACAGCATGGAATATAATTCAACACTGACATAGGAGAGATTATAGCTTCAATTATTGTGGTTTCTACAACAGTCCCTTAGCATGTCAAATATCAATCTTTTGCTCAGATGCCTATGTGTACTGCAGTCCTATTCATCTGAAATGATAATGATTAAAGGCAGTGCACTATTCTGATGTAAGTTAGAACTGATCAGATATGTGGGGCTAGTCCATTTCCAAAACAAATATCCCTAAAAGGTAGTTGTAGTGACAAGAATTCAATCTTAGATTACCTGTTAAGAGCATCAACTATGGTTTCTCTGCCTCATCCACACTAATTAGGATCATTCTGTCTGACTGCATTCCTACCTTCATTCCTAATGTTTATTTCAGATGTTTGCTTGGACTAGTGCCCATACCTCTCCATCGGCTCTTTCTGCCTCACTATCCCTAAAACTATTTCTAGTATTCTTACAGGGTGTGTGTGGGGGGAGGAGGGACCATCTCAACAGTACTGATGAATTAATTCTCCTGCTATTACATCCTCTTCTATCAACTCAGTGACCCCAAGTAGTGACTTTAGCTTGAGTTGAACTCAAGTCCAAATGTGTCTGTTGGTCTTACTGATTTAGAACAGTTGACCCCTTCCTGGCATGGGCCAGGCCCTCTCCCCAGATTGTTGCCTATGCTCCATGTATTCCACTCCATCAGATTTTGCTCACCTGCTGCCCAGTAGGACCTCCCAGTGCATCTCATGGTATAGCCATGTGGCTTATAAAAATTGGTTACTGGGGCGCCTGAGTGGCTCAGTCAGTTAAGCGTCCAGCTCTTGATTTTGGCTCAAGTCATGATCTCAGGGTCCTGGGATCCAGCCCTGTGTTGGGCTCTGTGCTCACTGGGGTATCTGGTGAGGATTCTCTCTCTTCTCTCCTTCCATGCTTCTCCCCACTCATGTGCTCTCGTTTTCAAATAAGCAAATAAATCTTTAAAAAAAACTGGCTATATATTGGCTAATTGAACTTAAATAAAACAAAATTCTATTTAAAAAAAAAACTGGTTATCTACCAGTTCTCCTGGGGAGTCCCTTCATGATCCACTTCTTATTGTCATCAAATAAACTCTTAATTCTACCCTGAAAGGCTGAATAATTCCATCCTCAATTTCCACCAATTATTACAGAAATTTAATTCAATGAATATTTCTCCACAGATATATTTCTTGTATTTCAATTTTTTTATTCTCTCTTCTGCTATCTTACACATACATACACACTTACTCATTTCGATCATAATACCCTGCATATAGTAAGCACACTGTAGGTGTTGCTATTTTAAGATAAACTCTTTTAGGGTTAATTGCTTAAATACACGGCTTCCTTGAATAATTTAACTCCCCAGTCATCACTACAGCTACATCCCTTGAGCTGCAAACATCTTATAGGTAGTTGATTCGATGGTTGCCTAAGAGTAAAGTTAGAATTGTAGTATTAAACAGACACTTTTCTAGCAAAGTTACAGATAGAATGAAGCATATTAACAATGAAGCCTTGGTTTTTCTCTGTGATCACTACCTCTGGAAGGGGCTTCCTAGTGAAAACATGGAACTAATTAAGTCCTTTGAAACCACTGGCCTCAACTGGAGTGAAGAAAAAAAAAGTTTGAGAGAAGAATCTCAGAAAATGGCTAGAAGAGAGATACCTGTGGAAAGGATGTCAAAATAAAAATAAAAAAAATAATTGTCATTGAAATAAAAAACCAAACACTATGAAAAATAAACACATTCATTTGCTACCAAAGCTGATGGAAATCTTAATACACCAATGCAAAGACACCATAAGGCTTGATGTAGCATTGTCACAAACTGTCATGGGATGGGAGGCAGGGACACAATTCCAGTAGTCTTCCCATCCTTTGTACCACTTCAGCCCCGTTTGGTAAATAAGTCAGAGAAATTGTCAGAAGCAAGTGGAAAGAAGGTTCAGAAAGGTAAAGAACAAAAAAAATTACTTGTGAATTCAGTTATTATCTATTGAGCCCCCACTGTGTGCCACAAACTTTCCCAGCCACTTAGAATATACCACTGCACCAAGCAGACAAAAATCCATGTCCCCTTCGAGCTTTTGTGGTGGGGAAAGGCAGAGAATAACACACATTGCACGTCATTTTTAGTATCTGGTGTAGCTGAAAGGGCCCGCGGTGAGTGAAGAAGACAAACATTCACGTGCTGTTGTTTAAACAGTACTTATAAGATCATCTTATTGTTCTAGTCTTTCAGTGTTTTTACTGCACGAAACGCTACTATATGCCAGAAACCAAAGGAAGAACAGGAAGGCAGGCTGCAAAAGCCTTCTGCCCATTCCATCTCCCACAGAACAGTCAGAATGCTAACAAAATAAACAGACAGAAAAGAAATAAAAGGAGGAAGGAAATGTAGGGAGAAAGGGTAGGGGAGAGAAGGGAGAAGGGGGGGAAGAGAGAGGGAAGGAGGAAGAGAGGAAGGAGGAGGGGAGGGATGTGGGAGGAGGAGAGGAACAGAGGAAGGGAAAAAAGGAGAAAGGAGTGATGGATGCATGGCAGGAGAGAGGGAGTTAAGAAACCAAATCTGATTACATATTCCCTTGCATGGATGCTTCCCTTCACTCAGAATAAAATTCAAACTCTGTCTTGTTTACACAAGCCTACATAATCTGGTCCCTGTTACCTTCACACTTCACACTAGTTCACTCTCCTTCTCACCTGAGGTGCACCAGCCACACTGCCTTGTTTTGTTTTGTTTTGTTTTGTTTTTAGTTTCGCTACCACCAAGTGTGTTCCTGAAGAAGGTCTCGTAGGAGGTATTCCCTGCACCTGAAAGAATCTGCTGCTGGGTCTGCAGAGAGCTAGTTTATCGATGTCATTCAGATCTGAGCTCAAACGTCACCTCTCTGATCACTTATAAGCCACTCTTTATTGTGCTAGCTTATTTTCATTCTCCGTGGAGCCCTCTCAATATCTGTTATCTTTCTTACTTACAACTTTATCTACTTATCAACCCCCGCTAGAATCTAAGCTCCATGAGATCGTAGATGTCCACTTACAAAAGGGAAGCAGATATCATTCTCTCCTCACAGATTCCATTGCAAAAATGAGAAATACACCTAAATAACATCACTGAAAAGCAAAAAACATCATTTGATAGGTGCAAGTAGAGTTCAATGAGACATCTAAAATGATGGAAAAGTGATCTGCCCTGGGACTATCAGAAAATACTTCCTGAAATAAACAAGCAGTTTTACGATAATATTTAAAGTACTAGACTTTGAATATAGGCAACAGGAGGGAAGAAGTTTTGTTCTGGGTTGAAAGGTCAGCAGAAGAATTCCTAGTCTTGGAAAGGGCTACAAAACTGTTCCATGTTACCAAGAACAAAGCTCTCAGGAGGTCATAGTGAGAGTCACGGTTATGCAAAGTCCATGATTTGAACTGAGAATGTCCTTCATAAGGAAGAAGATGCACAGATGCACGGAAAAAGATCTGTTTCACATGCATCCAAGGAAATGGCATAGTCCTGGCATCCATCAGAAGCTCCTCTAGGGGAGTAGTGAATATGTCTCGTGATCTAGAAAACAGTGTGCTAGTGAAGGATCTAAATAGTTCGTCCACTGAGTGAAGCGACTGTTGACAACTCCCAATTTTTGTTTACGATGTAGAATGGGAGGAACATGCCACTGAAAATAAAAATAAACTTTGGCAGTAGAAAAGAGGAAGAGAAGCAAAAAATTTGAGTTCCTAAGTGGATAATCAGCATATCTATTGTTTTAAGCAATAGCTGTGAAGCACCTGCTATATGCGGAGTAGGGGGGGTAATCTCTAGTAGTGAACGAGGCAGGTAAAGTCCTTGCCACAACAGGTATATTTTGGAGTGTAAAGACAAGAAATAAACATATAAATGAGTAAATATACAGTCTGTCCTATATTGGTGAGTGTGATTTCAACCTGTCTGACCAGGACCAGGTGTGTTCCCCACAGATCCCATGTGTAGCTCAAACTAGAATAATCAAAACTTCTATGAACATCTTTCCCAAACAAAGTTGGGAGAGTTGTTTTATAAATTTTTGCAACTTTTAAAAATTTGCCTCAAAATCTGATAAGAATCATTGCAATGCTTAAGATAATCCTATGGTATATATATATATATATATATATATAGTTAACAATGAGATATTCAAGATCATTTCTAATTTCTCTTCAATCTGCCCCCTTTGCTACTGGCATGGGTATTGGACACATTCTAAGGGAATTTAAGAACGTTTATGTAACATTAGTCCATGTTTCAGATGAAGGACATGAAAAGTGACCACTCTTACAGTATTTCCTTGGTTCTACTGTACACTCTTGAATCAGATGGACTTTTGTTTTAAACTACAGCATTTCTCATATTCATATGTCTTCAATTTTGACTCTGGAGGTAGCATTCAAGGGAAATGAGATTTTATCCTGAAGCTAATGAAGTACTCATTTAGAACACAAGAAGTTGGACCATGAACAATTGGATCTGAGGTAAAATGTGATTGTATTAAAACAGAAAAATCTATCTGAAGAACATTCTGGAAAATTATCAAGAACTTTTGACTTGGAGGGTGAGTTGTGGAAAAGGATAAATGCATTTATCCCTATGAAAAAATTATTTCTGTCTTCTCCATCTTGATTTTTCTGATAATATACAGAGTTCTCATTGGATAATATGTTTAATAGCATCATAAAATTAGAAAACATCTTAATTTTCTCATTTCCCTGCTGTTTCTGCCTCGTTTTAAGCTAAACTTACTTCCAGTGTTGGTGCATATATACTTTCCACGATTACTCACGCTGAGAAATATGACACTGTATAGCTTCTCAGGGCGTGTATTTGCTCACGAGAGAGCCTGGAAAGAATAGATTCTCTTAAGCAAGAATAAAACATGTTTCTCCTTCTCTGAAATCCTTTGACTTTTGTGATTCTTTAAAAGTATTTTCTTTCTTTTGTCCCCAAAATAGAATATTTAAACTATACTTAAGATGTGGAACATAAGGAATAGTGTGGAGGACCACAGGGGAAGGGAGGGAAAACTGAACAGGAAGAAATCAGAGAGGGAGAAAAACCATGAGAGACTCTTAACTACAGGAAACAAACTGAGGGTCATTGAAGGGGAGGTGGGTGGGAGGTGGGGTAACAGGATGATGGGTATTAAGGAGGGCATGTGTTGTGATGAGCACTGGGTGTTATACACAACTAATGAATCTTTGAACACTTAAAAAAATTCCTCATCTTATAAAAAAAAGAATGTTACTAACTATAGAATTTATTGAAGCAGGACATAAAGCCATTATAGTTTATGGAACTCTATTTACTGTAGTTCACTCTGCAGAACAAGTATAGAGCAGTTCACAGTTTCCCCCTTCCTATTAACAATTCAATGGAAAAATATGCAATAAAAATTGAAATAATTAAGTGGGAACAATGACTGTGGAATTCAGATTTTAGAGGAAGATGTTTCTCCAGAAGGGCAGTGGGGATGGCAAGCACTTAATTCTCTATGGACAGGACTTAATGTCTTTTGCTGTCTTCATAAAGCTTTTTTTTAAAGATTTTATTTATTGTATTTGAGAGAGAGAATGAGAGAGAGAGAGCACATGAGAGGGGGGAGGGTCAGAGGGAGAAGCAGACTCCCTGCTGAGCAGGGAGCCCCATGCGGGACTCGATCCCGGGACTTCAGGATCATGACCTGAGCCGAAGGCAGTCACTTAACCAACTGAGCCACCCAGACGCCCTGCTGTCTTCATAAAGTTGAAGTTAAACCAATGGCTTCCATATTGCTACAGGGAACTACACTAACTGAGAAATCACCAACTAATATTTGGAGGGGCCTTTGTAGCTCTGAGATATTCCAGAACTCATAATTAGCACTCCTACAGAAAAGTTCTAAACAAAGCCACACTTACTTGTTTGTGTTATTCTGCAAAGGCTTGTGATCTCCAAGGGCAGACACAGCTGTTGTGGAACAAAATGGCTACACGAATTACAAAGAAGTATTAAGAAGCTTATATATGTAAAGCCAACGTGTTTCACTTATGACCATCATCTAGTATCACTGCATGGGCAGTTATAATAACAAATAAGTGAAAGAAAGAAAGAAAGGAAGAAAGGAAGAAAGAAAGAAAGGGAGAGAAAGCAAGAAAGAAGGAAGGAAGGAAGGAAGGAAGGAAGGAAGGAAGGAAGGAAGGAAGGAAGGAAGGAAGGAAGGAAGAAAAGAAAGAAAAAAAGAAAGAAAGAAAGAAAGAAAGAAAGAAAGAAAGAAAGAAAGAAAGAGAAAGAGAAAGAAGGAAGGAAGGAAGGAAGGAAAGAAAGAAAGAAAGAAAAAGAAAGAAAAAGAAAGAAAAAAGAAAGAAAGAAAGAAAGAAAGAAAGAAAGAAAGAAAGAAAGAAAGAAAGAAAGAAAGAAAGAAAGAAAGAAAGAAAGAAAGAAAAAGAAAAAGAGGGCGAGGGAGAGAGACACAGACAGAATAAGAACCACATCAAGCTCACTGGCCCATGAAGATAACTTCTGTGACTAAGTGAATATATTACAGGCAGCTATACAAAAGTGAACAAAGCTGCCCTGGAAACAGTGAGTTGTTACATTTGTTATCACCTTTGTGTTCAGGTCAATAATAAATGTATTTTCTCAGGGACAATGAGGTCTTGAGTTCTAGTATAGCAGAAAAGACAACAGACTTGGCATCAGAAGATCCATTTCAAAAATCTACCTTGGCCAATACCACTGTGCCTCTTGTTTTCTCAACTGTGAAATAAAGCTAATAAAGCTGCCTGGGATTCCTTCTCTCCCACATCTCATTTATCCGGCTCCACTGCAATCACACTGTTGTTGCTTCGTCCTTTCTCGTCTGCTTTATATAATAGCCTCCTAACTGGACTCTGCATATTATTCTAACATATTCTCCACCAACTTTCTAAAGCACAAATATGAATATGCCACACCTTCCATTCTTCTACCCAAAGTTAAGATATTAGGAATTTTAATCATCCAAATAATAGTTATGTATTGATATGGAGAAAACTCTTAATCGAGAGCTGACACCATATTAACTCTTAGAGACAGAATTTTCTTGCTTTGGAAAATGCCTTGTTGCCCTAAGATAGTAGTTCTCGTATTTTCTCGTATTATGAGCCCTTACACACTTAAAAAGTATTGAGGACCCCAATGGGCTATTATTTCTTTGTGTTATACCTATTCATCTTTACTGTATTCCAAATTAATCCTGAAAGCTTTTAAAAAAAAACAGTATAACCAAACATTCCATTACCTTGAGAAGGATGCTGTCATCTCATGTCTGTAGCACCTAGAAAACTCCACTTCACCCTCATGAGACAATGAAAATGAAAAGGCACATCATTTCTTAGTAATACAATGAAAATAGTTTTTACCTTGCAGAGCCCCTGATGACCACATTTGCAGAATTGTTGCTGTGAGAGCAAAAGAATCCCAGGAATTCATAGGAATCTGGGGAGGGTTTCAGTCTTCCACAGGCCATGGAGTTAGTAGTCCTTCTGAGCACACTTCCCAAGATCTTAAAAGGCTAGAAAGCCCTCAAATGGCATAGGGGTTAGGTTTATGTATAACGATAATACATTGGAAATAACACAGTAACCAACAATAATTGGATGATGAAATAATTTTATGGTTAAGACAAATCAAAATGCTAAAAATTATGGTTTCGACAAATACTTAATGTAAAGTAAAGCACAAATACATTAAGAGAATAAAATAAGACTTAAATGATTTAATTCATATAATAAATGTAATATATACCATATAAAATACAAAAGAAAATACACTAGAAGGACATATATTTCAAATTGATTTTCTCTGGATATAGGTTAATGAAAGATTTTTCTGTCTTTACAGTTTCCCATATTTATTTACATTTCTACAGTAAATGTATATCAGAAAATTTATAAAATCAGAAAATAACTTTTAAAAGTCTTTTCATGTTTTACTATTGTTTTGGGGATATAATCCAAGCTGTTTAGCATTGCTCACCAGGCCACTGTGGTGGTTGACCATCTTCCCAGCCCAAACGTCTCCTCTGTATCCAAAATGCACCCATCTTTAACAATACTGGCCTGCTCAGAACTCAGGCCATGCTTCTTCATGACTCTACTTTTGCACACACTTCTCTGGATCTTGGAATCACTTATATCTTTTTCCATATGGTTAAACACTACCATTCAGTGCTTGGCTTGTCATTCTTTACCTCAAGAAATTTCTCCTCATGCTCCTATAGCAAACTTTGCATGTGTGCATTTGTGTGTCAAGTTTTCTCTTTTTCCTTCTAAATGGAGAACTCCTTACAGGCAGGGACTTTATTTTTGTTATTTTGTTTCCTGTTTGTTGTTTGGTTTTGGTTTTTGGCTGTGTGTTTTGCTAGAGCTAGCACTGAGAAGCAGATTCAGAGAGAGCACGGGGGAAGCTCAGGGAGGAACATGTTTCTCTGGAAAAGGTCTCCCAAGGGCTGCCTCTTCAACAATATTTGAAGTAATATGTTGCCATGCTTGTTGTTCAAACTGGTTCACAAAATGGATGAAGCAGTATGAGGATCCAGAAGTTGAGATATGTAGAGAAGGATTCAGGGGTTAGGCTTTTTAATGCATTTCTGATGAGACATTTTAGTGGTGTTCTCCCCTACACCCAACCATGGCTCACTTCCTCTGATCTTTAAACCTGGCAATGCTTTAAGAATGTATAAGTCCTCATGAAGGTTTCTTTTTTTAATAACTGGATAACAAATGAAGGAATGAGTGGTGAGGGAAATTTAAACTGTGATACATTATTGAAGCAAAGTGCATTGCAATAATATTCTACTGAAATAGACATTTATGAATAATAGATAGCTGGAGACATTCAGGTAGCTGCTGTATTGTGAATAAAATGGATCATCAAATGGAAGGAAGATGCACAGAGAGAAAAACACTATTTAAAGAAACACTGTGGCACAACTTCACATTCTGGGCCATAGCTGAAGTCGGCCAGGAAACCTCAGCTGGAGACCAACTAACCCAGCACAGAGCAGTCCAAATTTGGAGAGTCTAAGAGATAAAATTCAGAGTAGGAAGTAGTGTCAGAAACCAGAGGACTTTCTTAACGATCTTCACCATAATGAAGAAAACACTTCGGAGCATTGATCAAGCCCAGTGTGTCAATCTCAGATGCAAAAAGCAATGTGAAACAAATACATGTATTTGTTTATAGGGGATTCAAACTTTTAGCACCATCTTTAGTTATCATAATAATGGTAACTTATTTCTTCAGTAAAATTTTAGATAACACAAGGTTTCATCCATTACATTCATGACTGGAAAGAAAATTCCAACCCATTGATTTAGAAGTCCATGATGAAAAATTTTAATATATATGTATTGAGCATAATAGTACAATTGTGGTTTTCCACTTCAACTTGTATCTGGGTCACTTAGCTACTTTGAATTTCAGTTGTTTTTTTTGTCCTGTAAGTTGAGGAGTTGTTATAGATGAACTGTAAGGTAACTTCCAAGTCTAAACCTACTCTATGATTCAATGATGGATTTAATCATTCTTAATTCCATTTTGTTCTGACATGTTAAGAATTTGGCCTCTTGGGGGAGGAAAGATAATTTTCAAATACCATTAAATCTGATTTAAAACCACAGACTCCAAAGAATTTATAATATGTATGTAAAATAACCATATCTCTATCTTTAGTCAATTGTTCTTTTATACTGTTTGGCTGGTTGTTTCAATATGTAAGCCTAATGGGGTTAATTAAGGACCTCAAATATAATTTGAAAATGTTTACAGACAGCACATATTAGGTTGCCAATCCCATCTGTGGACATTGCTATATTAATGACACAATATTTGTTTTAGAGGTCATAGTATTATTTGCCAGGTTAAACATTTGTAATCTGGATCCAGCTTTAATATACCCTTTCAAAGAAAGCCACAGGCTGCTATACACTACATCAACAGTACTCTTCAATCGAATGGTTTGTCAGGATTACAGAGGCAACTAAGCCAACAATAACAGGCACCTTCCATGTGGATGCTAATTAGAATGTTGACATAGGAAAACCCCTTACTAGGGACAAGTCGGTGTTCAGTACTTGCAACCCAACATCAGGCTGAAGGCAAAGCTGTTAATAGAATTTGTCCCCAGAGTGACCAACAGCAGAGCAAAAAGAGCTTCAGCCCTTTTTGTACCCTGTGGTGGTGGTGAGTGTGTGGTGTAAACTCCTGGCTGCACACTGTCTTCTGATGACCACACAGTGGTTAATTTGTATTTCTCCTCTCAAATATCATTTTAAAGGTCACTCTTTTGTTTACTAAACTATACATAGGTAAGCAATATCAGAATAGAGACCTAAGTGTGCATTGCATTTGAGGTTCACTATCATCACACTTTTAAAATGATTTCAAGTATGTATTACTTTTATTGTACCTTCTATGGTATCCTAGATTTTTGTATTTATATAGTGTCTCACCCTTTTGAGCTTAGCATAATTGCATGTTCATCTCATTATATCATCCACATATTTAGCATTCCTATGATATAGGGAAGAGATGTTTTCAAAAAATTTACAATGATATAGACACAGAAAGAACTTGTCAAAGTTGAAAGATGAGGTAGCAGGATTCAATAGCAATAGCAACAATAACAACAAAAAGTAATGAAACAGAATATCAAAGGAGGTAAATGGTTTTTAGACTATGGCTACCGGATAACTTCTAAAATCTCAGAATCACAGCGTATAAAGACAACTGACCAACCAACCATTAGTAGGTATCTGTGTTATGCCTGGGTGTATTTGCTACTTTTATAGTACATTATTATCCTACTTATATTGAAAAATTAATCTTACTTGGCTATTGCCGAAGAGGAGAGTGTAAAATGACTTTCCTCTTATAATTGTCATGAAGTAAGTTCTATCTTTCAATGTCTCTATGGTGACCAGGTACTAAGATGGTCCCAGATGATCCCAGTGTCTAGTCCCATCCCCTTGAGTGTGCATTAGCCTAGTGACTTGTTTCTAATAAACAGGCTATTCCAAAAGTAGCAGAATGTCACTTTTGTGATTAGATGACATGAGATAGTAACATCAAAGCCTTGATGAAGCTAGCTGCCATATGGACAAGCCATATGAAACTGAGGGTGGCCTTCAGCCAATGTCCAGTGAGAAACTGAGGCCCTTAGGTCAGCAACCCTCAAGGAACTGAATCTTGCCAACAACCACATAGGCTTGGAAGTGGATCTTTCCCTAGGAAAGCCTTCATATGAGACCACAGCCTAACTGATGACTTAATTGCAGCCTCTGGGAAACCCTGAAGGAGAGAATCCAGATAAACTGTCTGTTGTTTTAAGCCACTAAGTTTGTGGTAGTTTGTTATGCATCATTAGATACCCAATACTGTCTCTGACTTAGAGAAAATGTGTTTCAGGTTTGAGATTTATAATTTACTTCAAAGGATGACTTGGCTTAATTGCTGGCACAGGATAACCCACAAGAATTTCACACCCAAAGGATATGCTGGTAAATAACCAGATACTAGAAATCACTGTTCATTTTAATGTCTGAATTAACTTCACAGCAATTATCTATTGTCAATACCACTATATGTTACATAAAATGCATTAAAATCTTCTTCATGTTAGCCACTCACAGAAGCTTTTTTCTGTATTGAAATATCTATTAAAGTAAAATATTTAACTTGGAAAAAATGATATTTCTTACCTGATTATAGCATATAAAAGTATAAGAATTAGCGATCAGATCGGTGAATTCATTCTGGGAATGTTATTTGTAGAAGTCAGTTTGTGTGTCATAATGTTGAACCTTAATCAAAACTATTTTAAAGGCAGGGCACCTGGGTGGCTCTGTTGGTTAAGTGTCTGACTCTTGATTTTGGCTCAGGTCATGATCTCAGGCTTGTGAGATTGAGCTTCATGTGGGGCTCTGTGTTGGGTATGGAGCCTGCTTAAGATTCTCTCTCTCCCTCTCCCTCTGACCCTACTCCCTCCTTCTCGTAAAACAAAAAACAAAACAAGGCTTAAAAACTGCAGTGCAAGTCCATGGCACTGTTTGGAATAATGAGGTTACCAGAGCTATTAACTGCCATGTAACATAATATTCCTTAAATTTGGATCCAAATATAAATTCTGAAGCTTTACATCAATTCCCACATAGTAATCTCAATATATAGTGATGAATTTGGAAAAGTTAACGTTCATATTATTCACAGGATTTCTGACTTTACACTCTTGGATTGTATCAATGAACCACTATAACTTTTGTACATTAAGAGCTCTTATTTTTAAAAAACCTGTTATTGCATCATACATGAGGACTCTTGATCATTTTATTATGCTAACTACACTTCCTTAAAATGAAGCCAGTTTCTTTATACCACCCATGACCTGCTCAAAATATTCCAGATGCACAGTATGAGAGTTTATCCTCTTCCAGAACCCTATGTAAGGAGATGGCTTATTTTGCTAGACCATGGCTTTCCTACATGATGCCACCGACTTCATGCAGGTCAATGACCTTGGGAACAGATAAACTTAGAACCCACTGTGTGGCCTTGGGCAAAAAAGTCTCTTTACACTTTAGATTTCTGCTCTGTAGAACCACAAATAACAATAATCTTTGTTTTGAAGACTTAGAGTAAATGTACAGGAGGGAAAATGATTTTTTAAAACTCAGAACTGACTGTAAAAAAGCAAGTGTATAATTTCTTTCCAGATGACTCTATCTATATCTATCAATATGAAAACATGAAAAACTCAAGGGACAATTGCAGAGAGGAAAACAAAAAGCAATCTGAACTTTTCTGCACAAAGAAAATAAACGGAAATTTTGGCATAAAAGAGCACATAAGAAAGGAGATGGATGTGGGACAAGAGAGGAGGGACCAAAAACACAGTGCTTCAGTGACGAGGTGGGTGGCCATGGAGATGTGCCCGAAAATGCCAGGATCAAACAATTCCTCAGTAATGAGTATTGTGAAGCGATGCAAGTGAATCTTATTGCCCCCAAACTTAATAGATTCTCTTGCACACACAAATTCCTACTGTGGATATTGTCTGGGGACCACATCTGGCCATGGGAGTTTGGGGAGGGACGATGTTGGGGAAGAGAAGAGTTGATGGGATTCAGTGAGCCACATGGATGGGGATGGAAACTTGGAAGGAGACAGGGAGTTGGAGGAAGAACCGAAGGAGATCACAAACTACCTGCAATTTCGGGAGATGAAACACCCCCGGGGAATATAGGAGAGAGAGTTTAAATGTTTATAAATCTCAGAGAATACAGTGAGCCCCAGCTGACATCAATATTACTTAAAGATTTAAGATACCTGGAATAGAGCCCATTTCAGCACTTTGTTCTTCACCAAAACGAAAGCTGAGACCGTCTAGGGGAGTTTAGGAAATTACGTTCCCAGATTGTTGGAAATCATTCAGGCAAAATCAGAGAATTTGACTTACTAGAGAAATTCACCTGTTTGGATTTGAATCATTTCTAATCATTAGATAGATAAGTTAATTAATTCAATGTGGGGGAGTCCTATCACAATGCGCACATATATCAAATCATCACATTATACACTTTAAACATTTTACAGTTTTATTTATCAACTATACCTCAATAAAATAATAAAGAAAATAAAAATCAATTATAATTATAATAGCTTATTATTCAGTTATACTCAGTATTATGTGTATACACACATATAAGTATTAAGAACAAATTAAATGCACTGAAATTCTGTTATTAATACGTTTACTAGGGAATTTATAATAGTCTCCTCCATGTGGGCACTAGCTGTATTCTCTCCTGGAATGGCTCCTTCTCTCACTCCCTCCTTTCAAATCCTGTCTTATATGTGAGGCCTCCCCCAGCTGCACTCTTTGAAATTGCAATGCTCACCTTCCCAGAATATGGCTCACCCCACTGCCTGCTTTATTAATTGATTTATTAATTCTCCTCCAAAGCATTTATCACTTTCCAACATACTATGTGTGTTACTAATTTATTTATTTTTTGACAGTTTTGTCTCCATAACATAAGGTTCATGACCTTGACAATTTTATTCTTTTCTCTTCAAGGTTGTTTCTCTAACAGTTAGTACAGTGCTTGTCACTAGTAAGCATTTGGTGACGATTTGTTGAATAAATAAATGAATTACTGAATCCTTAACTAGGAATAACATTAGGAAATAACATATCCTCTGTTCTATTAGCCCTATTTTTGAGTTAATGTTATAGGTTTGGAGTTGCTTGCTCACCTGGTATGACATCCTCTACCTTTTTTCCACTGCATTCATCACGTTTTTCAAATGAGGCTTTGCTACAACAGGACATTCTCATCATTTCCATTCATTTATTTTAAATTTACATTCAATTTTTTGTTTTTTAAAAAATTGTTCACAATTCTACCACCCATTAACTGTTGACATCCACTTTTATTTTTTTTTTTTCAGAGATTTTCTTTCTTTCTTTCTTTTAGAGAGAGAGCATACGTGTATGCACAGGAGTGCAGGGAGGGACAGAGGGGGAGGGAGAGGGACAAGCAGACTCTGGTGCTGAGCACAGAGCCCAACAGGCAGGGCTCCATCCCACAACCCTGAGATCACAACCTGAGCTGAAATCAAGAGTCCAATGCTCAACCAACAGAGCCACCCAGGTGCCCCTTAAATTCACATTTTAAAGGTAAAGCTTTTTTGAGGATATCGTTTTTAAAAAATATGTTGTATATATGGTGACAAAGTTATTTTTTTTAACTGGGAGAATCTTTGTACTGCTCAAGCTTATCCATTTTATTTTAAAGATATTACAGGAGAATGTCCATGGCAGCAAACACATCAGGGGTTTGCAGTATCAGTGAGGCTGTTTCTGTAGAACACCTGTGTGTTTTCTTCCTGTCCCAGACAGATTCTCAGCTGCTGCCCCTGACGTCCTCTAAGCTATTGCTGCCCTCAGGTCTTTCACCTGGGAAGTTTTCTCCCTCTAAGACTACTCTGCTCCAGAGTCTCCCCCAGGCTCCTTCCCCTTCTATTATCAAGATTAGGGTAACACTACAGAAGCTTAAGCTTCAGGGACCCTCCCTAGCACAGGCCCCTTCCAAGACCCTGTTCCTAATTTTACATTTATAGTTTTTGTCATCTTTTTCTTTTATTTTTTTAAAAAGATTTATTTATTTATTTATTCATGAGAGACAGAGAGAGAGAGACAGACAGCGGGAGAAGCAGGCTCCCAAGGAGCAGGGAGCCCGATGCGGGACTCGATCCCAGAACCCTGGGATCATGTCCTAAGGCAAAGGCAGACACTTAACCATCTGAGCCACCCAAGTGCCCTTGTCGTCTTTTTCTTATACCCCCTCCACCTTCCTGTACACACATCAAATTGTGTAAGCTTCAGACCCCATGTTTTAGTCAACTCAGGCTAGTAAAATAAAAATACCACATACTGGGTGGCCTAAACAAGATATTTATTTCTCACAGTTCTGGAGGCTGGGAAGTCTAAGATCAAGGAGCTGGCTGATTCAGTTGCTGGTAAGGTCCCTTTTCCTGGTTATGTCCTCCCAAGGCAGAGAGAGAGAGAGCAAGAGCTCTGTGGGGTCTCTTTTTATAGGATCCTTAATCCCATTCATCAAATCTTCACGCTATGACCTAACACCTTCCAAAGGTCTATCTCCTAGTACAATCACATTGGGAATTAGGATTTCAGTTTATGAACTTTGGGTGGATGGGGGGGCAGGGAACCCAAAATTCAGACCATAACACCTCTCAAAACCAACTCTGTCCTGCTATTGCACCATAGAACTTTGTAGAACCTAAAGAACTGATCATATGTTATCATAAATACTTATCTATATGTGGATTGTATTTATGCAGATTATGACCTTCTTGAGTCCAGGGTTCGTGTCACATTATCTTTCTACCCTGAGCATGTGGCATGCAGCTGGGCAGATAGTAGTGCCTCAGTAGGGTCCTAGGAAAATGATTTGCTGAGAAAGAAATAGCCTCAAAGTTCCATGATTCCATCTTACTACCTTCTCATCCTATGATACAGGGCTTCACATTTCCCTTCTGCCACCCATTCAGACACTTTCTTTTGGTTAAGAACTGGCTTAGGAAAGAGTAGTCACATTTTTCACTTCACTCTTCAGGTCTGAGTTAAACTGTTTATATACTGAGAGGGAGGACAGTGTCATGGAAAGCAGGATGAAATTCTTAGCTTTAGATCTAGAGAAACCACCTACTATTTGTACAACTCTGGAGGCATCACTTTCCATCTGTAAACTTCGGTTTCCTTATTTATAAAAGACAAACAAATAAGCAAACAAACAAACCAAAGGGGGTGAGAAGCCTGGGGGAGAGCAATATTTGACCTGTTAGGATCACGAGCTATTTGGTAATCAGATGAAATTATACATACGAAAAACCCTGACACAACATAAATGTAAAGTGTTAATATTATTTTGAAAAGTAGGGAGATAACTTTATTTATATAACTTAATTTATATATAAACATGGGTTAGCATTACTCTTTAGTTAAATGATTATGATTCCCCAAGTTCACAAATTTAAACTCCAGAATCATAAAATGATTCAAAGATCAAAAGAAAAAATACATAAATGCACTCATAATTAAAATGTCATAATAATAAAGTTTACTTGCTACTTTTGATTTCTCAGGGTTTAGAAACAAACAACTTGCTCAGCATATTTTGGCAGGACTTCTTTTTAAAAAACAAGAAGGTTAACTACCAAATTATGAGGACAGCAAATGGAAAAAAAACAACCGTAATGCTGCTAAATAAAGATATGAACACAAATTCTATATTGGAAATCAAACTAGTATGTTTTAAATTGAAGGTTGTGTGGGTTATTTTTTTATTTTCTTCTTATATTGGATAATTTTTCCAAGAGTCTTATTATACTTAAAAAGGAGTTCCATTTTTTGGTTCTTTCCCCAAAAGTATGAGTATTTTTTTTAAAAAACTCTGTGACGTCTATTGACAGAGAAATAAATATGTTCTTCTATTTTAGTCTTATTTAAATACACTTGGTATTTAAGGTGTGATTCACACTAAAAATACATATTCCATGTTAAGAAATTGTATCTTCAGGATATAACATGTAGAAATGTAGTTAGAAACTTACAGTTACACAGTGTGTGTGAAATAATATTCCATGGCTATATAATTTTTAACTGAAGATATCCGTGTGTTCTTTGTCCACCAACTAGCAGGAAACATAAAGGGAATCATCTGCTGTGGGAGAAAGATAGATAACTCTTCTTAATAATTCAAATCTCTAAGATTTACTACAAGAATATCCCGGGGTTCTACCATTTTTTAGGGAAATCAAATTGATAAGTCCACTGCCAACACCACCCATACATTAGTATTTCTAAAGTTAGTTTGTTAAAAAATATATATATCCCTCTTATTAGTAGTTTTCAAAAGATTTTACTAGTTGAAGTCAATGAGAAAAACAAATTGAAATAAAATATTAAAACAAAGCAAACAAAACCAAAGCACTGGCTTACAGAGCACAAAATTGCTATGCTAAGATAATTTAAGTCTCCTCAGGCTTCTTGGCCGACACTAGACAAGCACTCTAGTTCCTGTTCTTTCATTAGTTGACTTGACTTGGTTGAAACTCAAGGACATTGAGACTACTGGACTGAAATAATTTCTGGAGCTGGTGTGAATCACAGCCCCTCACAGAAGCGTCTCTGGGATTACTTTATGAATATGAACAGGTCGCTTTGATACTCTGGTTCCAGGGTTGAGTGTATTTCTCCTTTCGCCTTCCTTAGGTCCCTTGGAGATGGAAGATACTTCCATTTCTGGTCCCTGGGTTCCAACCCCATGTTTTGTATCTCTTTTTACTGAACCCATAGGCAAGTCAGCTTTCACCCAGCAACTCTTATTCCCTGGGCCCTCTCTTCTGCCAAACTTCCTGCTTTCCTCTTTGGCTTATTTGAAACACATTTTTAGCCAGTGCTTCTCAAATTATTAGACTGTAAAAAAAAAAAAAAATGTTTACATGAGAAAAGAATTTCATGGTGAAATAAGTTTGAAAAAAAATGAAACATTTTACCAAAGAAGATACACAAACGACCAACAGGTACATGAAAAGTTGCTCAATACTACTGCCCATCAGGGAAATGCAAATAAAACCATAATAAAGTGTCACTTCACACTTGTTATAGGTCTGTTATCAAAAAAAAAAAACAGATAACAAATGCTAGCGAGGATGTGAAGAAAAGGGAACGCCTATACACTCTTGGTGGGGATGTAAACTGGTACGGCTACTGTGGAAAAGGGTATGGAAGTTCTTGAAGAAATTAAAAATAAAAATTACCATATGATCTAGTAATCCCACTTCTGGGTATATGTATGAAAGAAATGAAATCATTATCTCAAAGAGATAACTGTATTCTCATGTTCATTACAACATTATTCACAAAAGCCATGGTATGAAAAATGTGATATACATATATATGGTGACCATTTTAACATTCACATTATAATAATGATGTATTAGATCTTTATTTAACAAAAAAGTGATAATTATTTTGCAATGATGCAGGAAAGAGAAGTGGTTCCATAATAGAAAGTCATTACATAGTGTTATATTAAAAAAAATAGAGGTAAACAGTAGTAATAACAGGAAAAAAAAAGTTAAAATGGTTTCCTCTGGATGCAGGATTCCACCATCTCTGTGGATGCTCTCTGTTTTCTGTTGGTTTGTTTGTTTGAATATAAACCTTTTAATAGGGGTGCCTGGGTAGCTCAGTCGTTAAGCGTCTGCCTTCGGCTCAGGTCATGATCCCCGGGTCCTGGGAAAGAGCCCCGCATCAGGCTCCCTGCTTGGCAGGAAGCCTGCTTCTCCCTCTCCCACTCCCCCTGCTTGTGTTCCCTCTCTCGTTGTGTCTCTCTCTGTCAAATAAATAAATCTTTAAAAAATAAAAATAAAAAATAAAAAATAAACCTTTTGAAATGTTTGCCTTTTCAATCAAATGCCTATATCTGATAAAAATAAAAAATTCTTTTAAAAGTCTATAAAACTTCAACATACAGTCACTGTAGCTAACTGTTAAATTAGTGGAACAGACAGTGCAGACAATTAGCCATGGAGAACTCAGAGGGGTTACAGCCCTGGTGTCATGAAAATAGATTTGTAGACAGCAAACAATGAGAAGTTCCCTGTGGCAAGATCCGAGGGTGTTGTTGGGGGAGACTAGCTACAGAGCAGGTAGTGATGAACCTTGAAGATCATGGTTAGTTGCTGGAACTCTACACTGTGATCAGTAAGTGCCTAGCTGGGCTTGTAAAGAGAGGAGAAAGAAAATTAAATTTACTTTTTAGAAAGATATCTGGCACCAAACTATAGAAGAGAAAGAATCTGGAAATGCATAATAATAAATAGCTGCTGCAGGAGTTTTGAGACATGATGAGAGTCACAGAGACAGTGGAAACAGAGAGAGATCCAATTCAGGAAATATTTCTAAGATAAAATCAGTAACACTTCATGAAAAATTGGATGCGGAGCATGAGGGACATATTCCTGGGTAGTTCCAAGCTTTCTAACAAGGGAAGTTCAGAAGCCAGTGACCCATAGATTAGTGAGACTAGAAAAAGAAGACCATTCTACTGCTGAGGATCTCTGAAAGAATCAACAGAACATGTGTTTCTCTGGAGAAGTTGGCATACCCGCAGGGTTGGCATGGGCTCATACCTTACAGGGTGAGAAACTTAGATGCGCTAAAAGTAATTTTCTTTGTTTCTCCATAATGGAAGTCACCTTTGTTCATAAGACTTCAATTCCAGTTGAAATAGAAAATGTAACCTTGCTATTTTAATGTAACTCAGTTGGGCCCAGGTAGATCTCAGTCAACTTTGGGTAACTATTTGGACTCTTGGATTTCTTTAGTTTCTTCTTCTCTTTTTCTTATTACTGGGAGAAGGTTCTTGGTTCAGGATACCTAGTGAGGAAGCAGAGAGGTAGATGTGGTGACTTGTAAATTTCCTGGCACCGAGGGAACCGTGTCCATTCCATGGTCCTTTCATGTCCTTGGTGGCCTCAGCTTGTCCCCGCTGTCTTGCACAGTGACCTCAATCCCTAGTGCATTTGCTGCCAATGCCCATGGTCTACAGCCCCCACTTCTTAGAGCCACATGTTATTCATCTTCCGCTCCCCCAATGAATGGTCACTTCTTCTCTACAGGCCCTCAAAGCTATTTCCACACCTTGCTCAAAGGGTTTTTGAATTCTCCAGTGTTTTCCCTACAGCGTAGGCTGAAATTCGTAAGCACACACTGCAGATACCTCCCACAGACTTAGCAACTTTGGCAACCATGCTGAACTCTAGACCTCCCTTTTAAAAATCGATATATATATATATATATATATATATATATATATATATATAGAAAAAAAAACACTTTTCTCTCTTAAACTATCAGAATTTTTCTTTATTTTTCTCTGATTGAACAAAACTTATATCTTAAGGATTTATGAGCTCTTGTTTGTTCTAGCTATGGAGTTGTTTATGCATATTGCATGGCTACTAAAAACACTGTTATGTTTTCAGTGCAAAATTATTAATTGTTAATTTTTGTATTTAGGTCACATGGATCCATACCCACTTTACTAATCCACTGAGCCGATGTTTTTACTGCAATTTGCAGTATATATTCTCTCTCTATATATACATATATCTATCAATATAGATGCATATATAGCTAAACAAATAACTTTCAATGATATCCTTCAGTGGGGATGGGAAGGCCACAGGGTACGTGAATCTGACAAATGGAGGCCATGTCAAGACTATGGATATCAATAAAATGCACTAAGGACCAAGATTAATGGTTAAAACTTAGAGAACAGATGTTCACCATACTAAAGGTCAGCAAGAACAAATGATGGCACACCTATCAGATACTCCACTCATAGTTATTTTAGGACACATCGTGATTCCACTTTTTACTCCCTGGTGAAGGGAAATAGAAGGAAGTTTGGTGGAGAATTCAGAGTGGACTAAGTAGTTACAAAAAGCAGACAGTTAAAAATTGGTCATAAAAATAATTTTAATTTTTTCAAAAAGTAAAAATCGTATGCATATTCTTCTAACCAAAAATACATATATATACACAATAGGAAGTAATAGCAAAATGAGATAAAACCTACAATACACAACCGTCTACTTGGAAACTTAAAAGAAAATGTTTTCTTGGGCGCCTGGGTGGCTCAGATGGTTAAGCGTCTGCCTTTGGCTCAGGTCATGATCCCAGGGTCCTGGGATCGAGTCCTACATTGGGCTCCTTGCTCAGCAGGGAGTCTGCTTCTTCCTCTCCCTCTGCCTCTCCCCCTGCTTGTTCTCTGTCTCTCTCGCAAATGAATAAATAAAATCTTTAAAAAAAAAAAGAAAATGTTTTCTTAAATAATTCATGAGTGAGAAAATAAACTGAAAAATGTATCAAAAATGTATCGAGCTTGACAATAATGAAAATTCTACATTTCAAAACCTAGCAGACATAGCAAACTAAGATTAACTTAATAGCTTCAATCAATCACATAAACAAGTGAAGCATAAAAATTCAACTACAGGATTGAGAAAAATAACAACAAAATGAACCCAAAGCACAGAAGAAAAATGTGAAGATAAAAAGAGAATTACTTAAAAAGCAGTAAAAATATAATAATTCTAAGACTTGTTGAAAATGCCAAAATGTTAAAAATGTAGATAACCTACACAAATATAGTTACACAGGTACATAAAATACACATGCTGAATGAGTAATCACAGATCCTCGGGGAATAAAGGAAGTATACGATATTGTCTTGCTTAAAGTTATGCAATCACATTTGAAAATCAAAGTGAATTTTTTCTACAAAATCTACCTGAGAAGAGCTAGAAAATGGAAAGATGGAACAGCTGCAGAAAAAGTACTGAAAGACCTGTTCCGCACTCAAAACATAACAGGTCCAAATGGCAAAATATATAATTCCTACCAAAGCTTTATTCACATCATTTCAGAGTATGCAAGAAGGGAAAACGTTCACAGTTTTTTCATAAATCCAGTACCACATTGGCACGAAAAGCAATTAAAATATAGCAAAATCAATTTTATGTCATAAAAATGTAGCAAGTTCTGCATGAAAACAATACTAAAAGAACTGCAAAAAATAATGAAAAAACTGGGAAAAGAGCAATTTTTAATAGGCATTCCGGACAAGGAGCTAATATATTTAATAATCAAGAGGTTATTCAAATGTGGAAGCAAAAAACCAACAAGCAAATGGGAAAACAGATAATCATTTGAGATTACTTTCAATTAATGTTAAAAACTACCCACAATATGAAAAATACAAATTAAACTATAATGAGGTATCATTTTTTTCTGATCAAATATGCAAAAACTGAAAATTATTGACAAAAATAGTATTTTGCAATGTGTGGATATGAATTAGAGATAAAATAAGCAGTATCCATTAATATTTTTAGTGTATTTTCCCTCTGATTTAATAATTTTACTTTTATACATTCAACCTATAGATAAATGCACAGCATGCATTTCAAAATTCGTCTTAGCATTTTTATAGTAACAAAAATCAGAAACAACTGAAATATCCAGCAATAAGTTAAAATCTGTAAACCCATAAATGTGTACATTTTATACTCATTAAAAGCAATGAGTCAGGACTGTGTTATTGGTGGGGACTTATTTGCCAAATATATTAAAAGAGAAAAAACAAGATGCAAAACAGTCTGCACATGTTATTGCTTGTGCCAGAAATGGACAACACACACACATACACACATTCTTTAATTTGCATCGAATGTCTGTAAGATGAAACACAAGTAACTGGCAAGGACCATTGCCTCTGAGGAATTACTTTGTATTGCTTAATTTTGTTCCTTGTGTACATGGATTACCTCTTTAAGCAAAGAACAAAGGAAAGAAAGAAGGAAGGAAGGAAGGAAGCAAGGAAGCAAGGAAGGAAGGAAAGAAGTAGCCACTGGAGGAAGGCAATGAGTTAAGTTTGAGACCTGCTAAATGCGTGCTACCTCCGGGGATACATTTTCAGTCAGCAGATGCAATTCCTGTCTAGGGAATGAGAAAGAAGAGACTAGAGTTGAAAAATTCATGATTTTTCTCAGTGTAGGAGAATTTGGAGGAATGGGTAAGATCATCTTGAGAGACAATAGAAGAACTAACACAGGAAATGTGAGACACGCAGCAATTAAACAGCACTCAGAGGAAGAGAGACCAACAAATGTCACAGACGAATGGCCAGAGGAAGGGAAACCCAGTAAGAGGGAAGGAGTTTCAGTAAGAAAACACACACCCTTCCACATGATCTCATGCCACTGAGAAAACCACAGGGTGTACTATATGAACAGTGAGTGGAACCCAGACCAGACATCCTTTTGTTCATTTGTTAAATACAGCACATCAATGCTTATGTGCACACAGGAAATACTACATTTTGAATTGGTGAAGTAGGCCGTATGCCTATTTATCATAATTATTATTTTTGCTTTGTAGGGGACTAACAAAGTGTCCTACAAAAACCTAGCATTTGGTCTCATGAATCGAAGGGTGAATTAATTTACAGTGTATGGCATGATATAGGATACCAGGAGGTAGCTGTTGGGTAAATGTTGAATAAGTACAATTGGTTTGTCAGTCTCAGCATACAAAATGTTAATAGTTCAATAATTATAATATATCCCGCATCCATAAATTAAATCAAGCGGCTATTAAGTTGAAAATTAATCAGCTATGAGAGAAGGTCCCACTTACATCCTTTCTCTTACCTAATTGTAAGCAGTGAATTTAAGACGTGTGAATTTTCCAGATGTGGTGCAGGAAGGCTTGGGGAAGGGGAAAGGGAGCCTGGGATTCAGGGAGGGGCTGTTCCTGCCTCCACCCCATGGTGTCACACAGATAAGCATGGGATTCACAAAGAAAGAATACACTCAATTGAGCAATTTCTAATTTCCATACTAAAAATGATTTAAGATGACATCTAATAAGTAGCTATTATAAAGGAAAGGAGGCACTTCGGCAGACATTTTGGCAGTTTCTTACAAAAGTAAACATATTCTCACCATATGACCCAGTAATCATTCTCCGAGGTATTTGAGTTGAAAACTTACGTCCACTTAAAAGCCTGCCCACAAATGTTTGTAGCAGCTTTGTTCATAATTGCCAAAACTTGGAAGCAACCAACAGATCCTCCACTAGGTGACAGAGACAACCTTAGCAAGGACCTGAAAGCTGTCCCTTTAAAATGGAATCATTAGGAAAGATAGCAGTTAGAGTGCCTGGGTGGCTTAGTCAGTGAACCGTGTCTGCCTTCGGCTCAGGTCATGGTCCTGGGGTCCTGGGATCCCAGCAGGGAGTCTGCTTCTCCCTCTCCCTCTGCCCCGCCCCCCCACTCGTGCTCTCTCCCTCTCTCTCAAATAAGTAAATAAAATCTTTAAAAAAAAAAAAAAAGAAAGAAAGATAGCGATCAATCAAAATACTTGGAATATGTAGAACCTGACATCACTGTTGAGCCTCTAAGGGTGAAAAGAATATATTTTTTTTTCTTTTTATATCTTTGGGCAATTTTAAGAAATATTTGTTCTTTTATTTGTTAGTTTGTGTTTGAAGAGCTTGATTTTGGACACTTTGGATACCTTACAATTGACTACATGTCAGGTAGATGTGGACACAAATGATTTGTACAAAAGTGTTTCTTTTTGTATACTTCCTTTGTATCACTGTTTTTATTCTTACATAACCAAAATACACCATAGGTCATGAGTTCAAACAAAGTCACAACCCATTTATAGTTTCCCCCGACGATGCCCACTGTAAATTAACCCAGTCATTGATTGGCTTTCCAGTTTTAGAACTCACTTCAGCTTTGCTGAATGTTAGGAGAGATTTTGAGCTTTGTGTGTTGGGCACAGTTGGATGTCAGTGAAACATGACTTCCTCAGAGGGGAAAAGAGCTTTTGGCCATAAGATAACTCTTACCAGAGTTTTGATGAGTTAAGTGTAAACGAATCAGAAACGTATTATATTTCCCTTGAAGTACTCAAGGATTTAAAAATTAAGGAGCAAACAGCTTGGCAAAATGTGTTAGAAGACTTTGCCAAACCCAAACATTAAAAAAAATAGTCTGGGTATTTTCAGGATTCTAACTGCCACCAGTTTTACCTATAACTAATTGTTAGAGTTTGACATCAAATCGTGGAATCAGATAGAAAATTCTGAGGAAAAGTAGGTTACTACCTCATTGCCACTTATTAGTGTTTTCTATAATTAGTTCCTAATTTTAATGTACAATTTAAATCTACATTCAAAGCAAAAATTTTTATTCCACCTGGGTTCACATGCTGCCTCCTCTAGTTAGTTACTAGCTGTTTGACCTTGAACAAGTAACTTAAACTCTCTGTGTCTCAGAGTCCTTATCTTTAAAATGAACATTGTTGTGATGAGCACTGGGTGTTATATGTATAACATATATATGTTATACATATATGATTCATCACTAAGTTCTTCTCCTGAAACTAATATCACACTATATGTTAACTAACTGGAATTTAAGTAAAAACTTGAAACAAAAGAAGAAAGAAAAATGAACACAATTATATAGTATTACCTTTATATATAATATATTTAAGACCCCTAAGCAGGACCAGGGACATAATATGTGCTCAATAAATATCAATAATTAGATGGTACAACTGCTTTGGTTCCCAAAGATAAGCCACTTATAAATAACTTTGCTTCCCTGATCCCTCCTGGAGTTGGAGGAATCAAATATCCAGATTCTAGTCATGGTATTTGGCTTCAAGCCCCTACCCAGTTTTGCTTATGAACTCTCTCTTTCCTTCTCTCCTCTCTATAGTTCTCCTGTGAGGTTTCTCTTACATCCCATCTGCAAAGGAGTTGTGGTCACTAGATCTGTATGGGCAGTTGGGACCATGTTTTATTTTTCTGCTCCTGTGGTCCCAAGATTTACAACATGAGAGTAACTTCATCCCTGGTTCCCTTTGGTGCTCTTTCTGGGGAAGAGAGGTGCCATCATAAGACATTCCTACCTCCTGCATATACCCCCAGCCCAACCCTTGACATCACCGGTAGAAGCACTGATACCAGAAAGAAGGTCATAATCTCAATTTGAAGGATAGCAGTTCCCTGAGATCGTGCTCAAAACTAGTCTTTTGTCATTCATGCATTTATTTATCCAATATATACTGAGAATGCATGACTATTTGATCACTCAGAGGAACCAACCTGACAAGTTGACTGGTTTGCCCATCCAGTTGCCTAGCTAGTCGGGGACCTGAGTGAAATCACTGTCACTCCCATCTCCTCTCCTTTTAGGCTCTGAAATTCTTTGTTTCATTCTTAGTCCATATGCTTTGTCTAACGAACAAGAAAAAATGGAACTCTAGCTTATATTGCAAACTGTGTATCTGAGTTTATCTACCATCATGTTATGTGTTCTACTATTTTTTCAATCATTGCAAGCAATTTGTTCCTCTTTCCCCATATCCAGATTGTGCTCAGTGCTGTCAAAGGGAGTGGAGGGAAGGACATGGAACCTCAATGATTTTGTAATGAGTTTCCTTCCCATCAACCTTCAACACACACACACACACACACACACACACACACACGCATGTACACAATTAGTACACATTCATTTCATTCCATGAATACTTATCAGGCACTTAATAGTGCCAGGCAGTATTCTAGGCATTGAGAAAGCAGCAGTGAACAAAACAAAGAAACTCTTGGAATGTCCATTCTAGAAGGGGAGGGAGAACAGACACAAATGTAATGATATCATTCGTCTTATGACCATAAGTATTACAAAGAAAAATAAGTCTGAGAAGATGGGGATGGTCACCATCACACACTACACTATCACTACACTACACTGCTATTCTTTGTTTATAGGATAATTTTTTGTCACTATTAACCTAGAGGCTTTCATTCTGCCCAGAGATAGAACTGTGAGCGATGATACATGAGTGACTCATATTCAAATGTTTTCCTTTTATGAATGATGAAACTGTAGTTCATGACAACAAATAAGTATTTCAGTTCCATTTGAACTATATATATATGTGTATATATATGTGTGTATATATATATGTGTGTATATATATATATATATATACACATATATACACTTTCCTAGTGTAATTTAAATGCTGAAGAGTCCTAATTTTAGTGCCCTGAGAGTCTGAAAATTGGCCTCAACTCTCCTGAGTTTTTTCACCCAGGGTACATGAATGTTTGTAAGGAAACTCCAGCTGACCCACTTGATACGCCATAGTCCCCAGGTTCCAAGGCAGGAATTTCACAAATGTTTGTGATTAAATACAGGGAGGGAGCAAGTGACAAATGTCAGTTGGAAGTTGTCAACTTTTCTAGAAGAAAAAAATCTTCTATTAATGAAGAAATGATGTATATCAGTTGATTAATAGAAATGCTTTTTAAATTCTAGTGACATAAATCTAACTAAGAAATTTTAACAAAGAATTTACAAAGATTTACAAAAAAAGGTCCAAGAAGAATTGTATTATTAACCAGGATAATTTGTTCTGTAAACTTTGCAAAGTCACTCTTTGTACATGCTGTTTCATTGGCCTGGAATGCCCTTCCCTTTAATTAGTGAAACTCTTACTGTTTACAATTCATTTTATGATCTACCTCTGCCTCTGTTAGCGCGTCCATGTAGATTTCAGTGCAGTTCTGTGTTCCCATCAAACACTAAGATTTCCTCTGTTGCTGATTTTTTAACCAGAAATGTAACAACTCAAACCTGACTCTCATTTCCTTTTTTCATGGTTGGTGGAAGTTTGTCCTGAAACCTGTCTGTTTCTCAGTTATGTGAAAAGGGAGGCTTATTCAGGAGTCACCAATGTTTCCAGGCAAATTTGGAAGTTATAGGATCAGAAATTATGATCACCATTGTTAGACTGGGATGTAGGTTGAAATATAATATGATCTTCTTTAGGTTAAGATCACACATTCACTATAGAAGCAATGAATCAAATGGAGATTGTTGAATTCATACATGCATGCTTACAATTGTGCATTCAAGCATGGTATTAAGCAGAATAAAGAGTTATTATAATTTCTTAAAAATTATCTAAACACATGATATAGGAGAGTAGAATTGCCTGCCATTAAAGATTTTGAGAATTTTGGTCAGAATTCTCATGGAAAATCTGAGAGCATTGAACTGAGATGAGACATCTATAATAAAAACAAAATAATGTTTTAATGGTTTTCTCAAGATGAAAGAGAAGATTGCTCTTCCAGGCTTCTAATAGTTTTGCTCACTGGCAGGATTTTTACTAAGAATGTTATAAGTCAGTTTCAATACTTGCCCATAAAAAGAAAGAAATAGAAATTATGACTTAATTTTCATTATTCCCCTCTGAGATATTTGGCTAAAGTTGAACCATATTATAAAGTATTTAGTGATTTTTATTATTATTTTTTAATTAAGGTGACTATAAAGTATTGAGATTTAATTAATCAGCTCTGTGATGTTGGAGAATCCAAATTGTTGATTTAGCCACTTGTATTTAAGATTATATAATTCCTTTCCTCCCTAACTTTGTACAATTACTAATTAAAAATTTGATTTTTTCAAAATAAACTGAAAATGCTCATAAAAGAAATTATAAGGTCTTCTCTTGATAAAACATGAGCATAAATATTACCACAAAACTCTGGATTTAAAAACTTCTGAAAATACACCTTTCTTTGGTCTGGCTTTTTTCAGTCAGTATAATTATTTTGAGATTCATCAGTGTGTGTTTATCATGTACAGCATAACTCCATGTATAAAACTTTAGTAAAATACACACAGAAAACCAGTTAGTGGTGCCTGGGATCAAGGAGAGGGGCTGAGGAAGCCAGGACAAAAGACCATGGGAAAGTTTGGGAGTAATGGAGACATTCTGTTCCTTGTCTTTTTGTGCTGATAGTTTCAGAGGTACACACATATGCCAAAACTTATCCAGTTGTATAATTTAAATATGGGGAGTTTATTGTATGCTAATGATAGCTCAAAAGAGCTGTTTAAAACTCATGAAAATAAGCTTTTCACATTCTTATTTTGTAAGATCAATCACTCTCGTACTTCTTAAAATTCAAGTCTATTAAATTCATTAATTATATCATATTTTCAAAGATTTTCCCTTCCAGAGTCTATGAAAACAAGAGAAAAAATTTTCAAAACTTTCACTAAACCATACACAAGCACATACACATCCAGATGATAAAACCTCAGTCTGATTTTTGGCTTATTGTTAAGAATTAATAAAGCTGAAAATAATGACTTATGTTCTTCAAAAAGGCATAATAACCCTCCACATCTGAAATTCATCATTATGTGGTCAAGTTCTAGTGCTTGTGATATTTGGGGCCACCTGGCTCTGTTCAAGTCCCTTCTATGAAAACACTGTGAAAGTCAAAACTAGGAGAGACCAATGGCTAACTAACTAGGTATCAGAATGTTCTCTGTGAATATCAGCTTTTATGAAATATCAGTTCTCTGACACCATCAAAATTAATCAATAAGTAGCTTAATCAGTAATTAGCTTATAATCCAATAATAACAAAATAAACAAAATCTTGGATTATCTTGATATGCATTGGTTTTACCATTAAAAATATATCAATTCATACATTAAATATAAAATTTAAAATATAGTTAAATATATTTTTATTAGTACCAATAGCATATTATGGTAATACTAATATGTCTTATTGAAAAAATTGTATGGTCTTAACACAGGCAGTTTTGGTTAGTGGATGCTTCTGGTCAACAGAATTTCTTGATTCTCTGTTTTGAAGGGCCCCTCATGCCCTGGATGCAGCCTACCCTCACAGCCTCAGCTCCTGCCTCTGTCTCATGGGACCCTTGCTTCAACCTTATGGTGCTACGTGCAGTTTCTCAAATGTACTAGGGAATTTTCTACTTCTATCTCTTTCCTATACTGTCTTCTATCTCAAGCCACCAAGTGCATCTGAAAAAAGCAGTTTTCAAGCACCAGATTTAAATGTTGAATGAAATAATTTAAGTAAAAAAAAAAATAGGGTCCAGTGGCTCTTATTAAGTAATCGTGCAATAAATGGTAGTTAAGTAACATTTTTAACTGTACGTTCTCAGCTTTTAAATAGCAACAGAATTATCATATTATATTTAGTAATGCACTTTATTTTTTTTTTAGAGTATTTAACAACCTATTAGACTCTATCCTTGTGAAGTGCAGGGACAGACTGCATCTTACATGTGTCCTTGATGGCTCACTGCACTATGCCTGCACCTGGACACTTAATATATAGTAGCTGAATCCAGTTGCCTTGACATTTAAACAAGGGTTTGAAGATATTCAATGACTCCTAGGGCATATCCTCTTGGTGGAATATAAAATATTAAGTCTTCTACTCTAGCTTTTCTCTTTTGTTGCGAGCAGGTAATTAACCCAAGAACAAGAGTATGAAGAAGCTGAGATGCATTTGCACACTTGGAGAACAACATGCATCACTTTTAGTCTGGCTCTATCAATCCCAAGATTTCCTGGGTCAGGTGTGGAATTTGCCAATTGATCATATTTTAGACAATGCTTTAAGTACACTGCAATGTGATATCAAGGGCCAATTTAAATTAGTATATAACAAAGTTAGACTTTGGATTTCAAAAAATCAGCAAGACTAAAATATTGAATCAGTGTAGGGTTGTTTGGGGGAAGAGCAGGGGAATGTTAATCTGAGGATTTTCTGAATATATGCATTTCTCCAATTTTCCTCAAAGAAGCAAGTATAACACGGATGTTCTGTTTTGAAATTTCTTATGGTCTTATAATATTTCAACATTTATTCAATATTAATATCTGTCGACCAATCTGTTGATCTATCTATATACAACTTGGTCTCTACTGCACTTTGTTATCCAGTGGAAGAAAGAGACCAAGAAATTAACTATCAAATTGATAAAATAGGAATAAAGTGTGCTATGAGGAAAAAATAAACAAGATCAGAGGTAGAAAATAGGCAGGGGCAACTCAACTTTAGACAGTATGGCCAGGGACGGAACCTTTAAAGAGGCACTGTTTATTTTTTTTTTAAGGTTTTATTTATTTATTTGAGAGAGAGAGAGCACTCACAAGCTGGGGGGGATGGAGGGGAGAGGAAGAGGGAGGGGCAGAGGGAGAGGGAGGAGAAGGGGGAGTCGGAGGAGCAGAGGAGAGGGAGGGGCAGAGGGAGAGGGAGAAGCAGACTCCCTGCTGAGCAGGGAGCCAGTTGCAGGGCTCAGTCCCAGGACCATGAGATCATGACCTGAGCCCTGAGCCAAAGGTAGCCGCTTAACTGACTGAGCCACCCAGGCGCCCCTAAAGAGGTACTGTTTAAATGGAGTTTTGAATGATGAAAGGTAATTCATGTAAAAGTCTAGGGAAGAGAGTTCTAGGCAGAGATGAAGAATAGGTCTAGAATTGAGGATGGAAAGTCCTGAAACAACTTTGTGGACTCTTGTTAACTTAGGCTGCCCTGTGAGATGGGCAGATTCACCCAAGAAATTGCTACATTTTCTTCAAGAGCAAAGAACATATGAAATAGCCAACATTTCTTGAGAGATGTCAATGGACCAGGCACTGTTTGAAGGCCCTTATATATAACTTTCTTAATCATCCCAACAACCTTATGAGGTTGTTTTTACCCCCATTTTATAGAAGACAAAACTGAGACACAATGAGGATAAGTAAATTTGTAAAGACCCGAAGCCAAATTCAAACAAGTCGTTTGTCTCCAGAGTCTATACCGTTATGCTGTTCTGCCTCTTTTATGTTCTGTAGCTTTTATGAAGGTAGTATGGAAATAAAATCAAGCTTGCTTGGACAGTAATGGGATGGGCCAGAAAAGGATATGGTGAGATGAAGTAAAATCTACAAAGGAATCTCTTTCCCACACACTCACCTTCCCTCCTCATTTTGCTCCAGGACAGAGAGGGAAAAAAAAAATTTCAAGCATCAGGCTTAGTCCTTTAGTTCAGAGAATATAAATCTGAAAGGAGATCTAAAGCAGGGATAGCAATTAAAAGAGGAAAAGACATGTGTTAGTAAATCATTTCACATTTTGGTGCCCGAGATTTCATTTATCTAGCAGTGGTGGATTGAACCAGAAAGGCAGATAATCAAACTCAGGGTTTCAAGTTTAATTTAATTGTACACGTGTGGTTTCACAGAAATTTTCCAATTGATAATAGCTACGTAATGAGAAGATAACTGAAGTTGAGAGATGGAACTTTATTCAATGGGAGAATTAGAAGGACAAATTAAAAGCCCAGTCAAAAGTGAGTTCTAAAGAACGGGGATACCAAGGCCCTAGAATGACCGGTGGTATTACGGACATTAACCTATTACTGATCTAAGTCCCTCTGTGGTCTTCTTGCTTAGGTAGAAGGTACCAGACCTTCAGTGTTAGTCTATGTGCTCCTGACCCAGTCTGAGAGTCATGACACTTGAAGACTGAAAGGGCATTTGAGATTACTGGGTAACAAAGCAGAGGCTATCCAGTCCACACATCTGTTTTGAAACCCACCTTGTGCCCACCAATGGGCTACGCCCTTTGCGGCTATCTCCCCAGACAAGCCAGTGGAAAGACAAAGGCACCGTCAGGGTCCTTCCCCAAGCTGGATCCTTACAAATAGGAGAATTAGGCACAGTAAATAGTGTAATTAAAACTAAACTAAAACGATCATGCACACAACATGTACTTCTGCCAAGTAGATATTCTTGAATGGATCTGAGCCAAAATTTTGGGAAGACAGAGCAATAAAATAAGCAAGCAGCCCAAGAGCATTAGAGATTGCTGGGGCAAGAGAATATCATGGTGTCTCACAATATCTTTCTCTTAATTCACCCCACCTCACTTTCCAGAAATCTCCAGTCTGCTCTTCATGACCTTGTCCAGCCATAGGTGTTGAATCTATGTGGAGGAAGTGCAAAGTCTTCAAGAACGTAACTTTTCCCACCTATTCTCCTGGGCAAAGTAAGTGTGACAGACTCCACCAGAAACATGTCTCCAGCTCTCTTTTTTATCCACAACATTCAAAGGAGCTATTTTTTGTGTTTCTATGAGCTGACACTACAGAAAGCTCCCCAAGACAGTTGTGTGTGCATCAAAACAGAACATAAAGACAGGTGCATTCTGTAGTGTGTGGAAGACCTCATGTACTCCTTAGAAAATGGTGCCAATACTGACAACAATACCAAATGAGAAAGGGTAGATGGGGTAATTAAAACAATCCTCAGTGCCTGAGCAAGGCCTCAGCATCGTGTATAAACTTAGAAACAGTGCAAAGCATCTAGCCACTGAAATACTTTTCCAATCACTGTTTCAATAAAGTAAATAGCTCCTTAAGAACATGAAGAGCTAATGCAACTTTAGAGAACCGAAGCTGGTCAGTTTTCCATTCAATGTGGTGGCCAGAGCGCAGAGAGGGGGGCTAGTCTATTAAAATCAGGTGAGTCCAGAGATGTGCCTGCAATTGGAAGATGAAGGGCGAATCCCCAGCTGTTTAAATCTTCAAAGAAATAATGGGCTAATATCCCAAATGCGGAGATGTGTTATACGAAGGTCAAAGAGAGTTTAAACTTTTTCTGGTTCCTCTGACCTAGAAGCTGGTTTTCTACCTTTTGAAACATTATTGTGTACAAGCAGGCACTAATAAGCTCTCTGCTCAAGAACCAGCCAGACGGCCGGCTGTGGTTAGTGGAAATGCCTATTTGTTCTGGGAAGCAAAATTGTGGGAGGAAAAAAAGGCAACTTTTGAACAAAACACTAAAAAGAAACAGATCTGAGGCATCTGGTGAAATTGAAACTTTAAATCTGAGAAAGATAATAATGACTGAATGGAAAATAATCTTCGTACCCTCATATTTTCATTTCAAACATTGGAAATTATTTTATGGTCTAGAATTGCTGCCCTCACAGTGGATAATTGCGCTTGATCGGCAGTTGCTTATTGGAGTTATTTCTTCTCTTACCTCAGGTTACTGATGGCAGCAAAAGAATTAGGTGGGGAAATTACTTGAAAGATAACTATTTCAAGTGAAAGCCTGACAACTAATCCTAGGCTCCTTCGGCTTCCCCTGGAAGAGTGATCACGTAAACTAAGGAAGAGAACTATACACAGGTGTGGTGGCTAGTTTCTAAACTGAGCAGCTGAGCTCTGCTCCAGAGGTACTCTTCCAGGTACTCACATGATCTTACTAATGAACAGATTGGCTTACATTTTAGGAGAAATATCAGTGTAGATAATTGTCCATTCGTAGTTCTTGTCCCAGTATCAGTATAGATATTTGTCCATTCATAGTCCATGTCCCAAAATGCCACGTTGTTCCCCTTTTGGCAGATGCAGGTGGGGAAAAGACTGGTACCACAAATTTGAACTGGAAAAATGCCCTTTGCACCTATTGCTCATATTGAGCAAGGTGCTTCCTAGTTTTTTTGTTTAATGGACTCTTCTTCCCCCTCTTGGATACAATTTCTTGTTTATATATTGGTAGCAGGAATTTTAATTGTTCTTTAAAGTCCTCTCAATCCAATCCTCCATGGAAACCTCTTAATTAATTAATTAGTTGATTAAGTAATCTTTTTGTCTATGTGAAGACTTTAAATGGAAGTGTAGTGAAAATTGTATCCACTTTTTAGCAAGTTAATTTTTTATAACATGAACTGATAGCAATAAATATATCTTGTGTTCATTCCTTACATTGTCCCTCAAATCATTTGCTCTATAAAAGTGTTTGTTTGAATCATTCATCAGTATAAAGTGTAGTGCCTTTAAGGCAAGCTTCAAATTCAGCTCTTTCTTCAAGTAACTGTGAACTTGAGATAGCCTGTAGAAAAAGTCTATTTCATGATGAAACAAAAGAAGTCTAGAGACAGTGTGAATCTATCTGGCAGAGCAGGAGTTCACGTTAGTCTCTTGTTGTTATCATAAAAATGTTAACCTTGCATATTCTTTGACTTCTATTTAATGTGCCCCAACTCTTAGTCTACCCTTTGTCCAATCCAGATATCCAGTTAGTCTTTTGGAGTAACAATATAGCATTTAGTCAAAAATCTAAAGTCACCTAAACTTCATTGCATTGTGCTTAAATTACATATTATTTCTATTTTTATATTCATGTTGGCATCTGGTTAGTTTCAGGATCTAGAGTTCTGGACTGGAAAACTATTCACACTCTCTTGAAATTTAGAATGGAAAAAGGTATTCAAAACAACTAAACCAAGTTTCAGTTAAGTGCTAAAGGCTTTTTAATGGTGCATAAATGTGAATGCACTTTCATTATCATATTAACATATTATGTATCAGAATTGTTTCTCAGCCATGTATCCATGATGGTTCAAATTACTGAAACACATGCTCTTTTAAACTTGTAGGGGAAATCTCTGTTTGACAAGACTTAGAAATTTGATGAGATCTCTAAAAGGGAAAAATTTAAATAGCAGAATTACCTACCAATACTTCAGTGGAGAACGTGGACAAACTGGTAGTTTCATAAATGTTTTACAAAATTAAAATTGCAAAAATGAAAGATTTATTTTGATTTGGGAGGAGGAAAGTCAAAATGTAAACATGTTTTATTTTACAAATGATATGATTACACTGGAAATTAAATTATAGCGAGCACAACTCCTAACTTCAGAAAAGGATCAAAAAATTAATGAGAAAGTGTTTGATGATTTAGTGTCAAATAGTGGATCCAAAGTCTAGATAATTTCTCTTGATGTAATTATGGGTGAACACAGCAACACCTGGAGAATCTTTTTAAGACATTGTTCCTTGTTTTTCTTTACTGCAACTACTTTCACTTCTATAATCACTTGGGTATTATTACCTATGATAACAAGAGTCATGATTTATAACCAGTTAGTCCGTGTTTAACTAGGGGCAATGTCATTATTCAATATTTATCAACTTTTTACTAATTCACTAGTCATTCTGTCAAGAAATCGACATATGAAATTGACTAAGGTGAACAAAACAGTCTGGAGTTTAAGTTACTTGGGTTCAAATCCTGACTCTGCCACTTACTAGCCAAACATTCTCTTGCTTTTATTATACAACAATTCTTTCAAATCCTATTTGAAAGGGGAGGAACCCAAAGAATGTGATGACAAAAGAAGAAGCAGATGGGTAGTCTCATAGGGAACAGTCACATAAAGCTGGCCCCCATCGGCATAAGAGAAGATGAGGAATAAACCTACCACCACAGAGGAGGGGACAGCTGGAAAACTTGCCTGACTTCATCTTGGCAGCAGGTGGTAAGAAAATAAAATCCGTCCTTGAGAATTTGTAACCACAAGCCAGCCCTTACAGGACAAATATTTCCAGTCCAACTCTGCTCTGTCTTTGTGGTCTGAAAAATCTGAATCAAGGAACTTAAAGCAGTTCCAGATTGGTAGCATCCCTATGAGACTAACTGAAGCAAAGGAAGCTCCTCTTAGGGGAACTTGGCTTTAACCCAGGCCTCAATCTACAGAGAACATTCTGGGTTGTGTGCGAGGTAGAGGATACAATTAGCAGATATAGAGTATAAAATAACTACATTTAATTTCTGCCATCATAAAAGAAGCCTATAAATATATAAAGGGAATAAGATGCTATAAAGAATAACCAAGAACTTTTGAGTAAAAACCAATTGTACCTTTGAAAATGAAAAGAACTATTTTGTCACTTCTTAGAATTATGTCTCCTTATATTGATTTACTTAATAGTTCTGGCTATAAAAACTTTTGGAACTGCACTATAAACTCTTTCTCCCAGTTCATGCTTTGCTTTTTCATTTTCTTGATGCCATCTTTTGATAAGCAGAAGGTCTTAATTTTAATGAAGTTCAATTTATCAAGCTGTTCTTTTAGTTTTAATGCTTATTGTGTCCTGTTTAAGAAATGTTCATCTACCCCAAAATTATGAAGATAGTGTCTGATGTGGGAAACAGAGGCAGAAGAGAAATTATTAAATTTCCTTACTGCCTACAGCCTACTGACAAGTCCTTAAAATAGGCAGAGTGACATTCCTCTAGGGACACAACTGCCTCAATGTTAATACTTTGCTAAGGGCAAAAGGTAACTTTAGCCTGACCCCCAGGATCCTGTAAGCCTACTTTAACATAAAAAAAATTCCTTTAGAAATTTCCTTTATCTCTAAACCCCCCAAGATACGTGTTGGCAATCACTGCCGAAGCATATTGCCCGCCAATATACATCTGAAGGGTCTCATGACTAATGCTTTATTAGACAGTAATAAGTAAATGGTAATAAATCCCAACAATAGCTACCCCCCTCAAGGTCCTAGAAATCTTGTTTCCAAAATTTCTTAGAGACTTACACTATCCCTAATCCCCTCCCAACTTGAAAGTGTATAATGGGCCACTCTCCATGACCCCGGTGCAGCTCTCTCTGCCCAAGGGTCCTAATCCCATGCTTAAATAAAACCACCTTTTTGCACCAATGTCTCAAGAATTCTTTCTTGCCCATTGGCTTTGAACCCTAATATCTTTCCTACATCAGTCTCTTAACTTTTCTTTGAGAAATGTGATTGTTTTACTTTTTGCTTATATGTCTATAAATCTATCTCAAGTTAAGTTTTGTGTATACAGTGTGAGGTAGGGCTCATTTTTTTTTTTTTTCCTGAAACTGTATCAATCTTTCCCTAATGCAGGGCAGCAGTGCCTATGTCATAAGTCAGGAATCATATATGTATGCATCTGTTTCTGGACATTCTATTCATTTTGTCTATCCTTGTGTCTATCCTTGTCTATCCTTGTGCCACCCTGACTTAACTACAGTATTTGTGAAATTAGTACTGAGATCTGGTAACGTACTCCCTCCAGTTTTACTCCTGCAACTCAAGATTTTCTGGGCTCCTCTGGGTTCTTTGCTTTCTCATATAAATTTTAGCTTCAACTGATCAATTTTCATAAAAAACACACTGGAACTTTAAAGGGGATTGTACTGAATTTGTAGATTAATTTGGAGGGTATTGGCATCTTAAAAATATTGAGCTTTTCAGGACACCTGGGTGGCTCAGTCAGATAGGCATCTGCCTTTGGTTCAGGTCATGATCCCAGGGTCCTGGTATGGAGCCCCATGTTGGGCTCCTTGCTCAGCAGGGAGCCTGCTTCTCCCTCTGCCTGCCTTTCCCCTTGCTTGTGCATGCTCTCTCTCTCTGACAAGTAAATAAAATCTTTAAAAATAATATTGAGTTTTCCAATGCATGAAAAAGATATATACATCTTAATTGACAAACTGTTACAATTTCCCTCAGCCTTTTTTTGTACTTTTAAAATTGAAGTATATTTATACTTGCAATGTTATATTAGTTTCAGGTGTACAATGTAATGATTCCACAGTCCTATGCATTTCTCAGTGCTCATCATGATAAGTGTACTCTGAATCCCTTTTATCTATTTCACTCAAACACCAATTTTTGTATTTTTTAATGGTAAAGGCCTTGCATATATTTCATTAAATTTAAAACTAGGCATTTGGTATTTTGGTACTATCGTAAGTGCATTTTTAAAATTTTACTTACTTTTGTTGCTAATAAGAAGAAATTCAAACAGACATTTATATATTCAATGATTTTTTATTAATTCTAATTATTTGTGAGCCTCCTTTGGATTTTCTATGCATGTAATTGTGTCTTGAATTAATAATGGTGGTCTTAATTTTTCTTTTCTATTCTTTGTATCTTTTATTTCCTTATCATTTACACTGGGTAACAAGTACAATGCTGAATAGAAGTGTTGGTAATATACATCATTGTTTTATTCTTATCTCAGTAGAAAATTGTGCAATATTTAACCAGCTTAAATATAACGGTAGCAGTAAGACATTTGTCAGTATCTTTTATCAAATTAAGGGAAGTTCCTTTCTTTTCCAAAACAATGAGAGTTTTTTTCTATGATAGTGTGCTAATTTTTATCAAATGATCTTTCTGTTTCTATTCAGATGATGTATGAATTTTCTCTTTTATTCTAATAATGATAAGAGTTATATTGATTGATTTCTGAGTGGTAAATAAACTTTAAGTTGCAAAACTAAATACCTATTGGTCGTAATATGCATAGTATACTATCTTTTATATATATTTGGATATTTTATTTGGATATTATACTACCTTTTATATAGATAGATAGATAAATAGATAGATGATAGATAGATATTTGGTTATTTTATTTAGGTTTTTAGTGTAGAGATATTGGCCTATAGTTATTCTTTCATGTAATGTCCTTGTCACATTGATGTATCAAGGTTACACTGGCCACATAAAACAAACTGGCTAGTGTCCTTCATTTTACAACTTTTTGGAAGAGTCTTTGGAATTTTACTACTATTTCTTCCTCAAATGTTTAGCATAATTCACTTGGGAAATCATCTGGCCCCGAAGAGTTCTTTGAAAGAATGTTTTTAATTACAAGCTATTCAACCTTTTCATTTCTTCTTATGGTAGTTTTGCTGATTTTTTTTCAAGTAATTTTCTATTTTATCAGATTTTTCAAATGTATTGGCATAAAGCCATTTAAATGTTTTATTATTATTTTTAATATTTGTAAGATCTATAGTGGGTTTTAGTTTTTCATTCTTGATATATCTTAAGGATGTATCACATTTATTAATCTTTACAAAGAAAATCTTTTTTGATTTATCTGTGTTTTCTATCACACATCTGATTTCTTTCATTGATTTCTTCTCTTGAATTTACTTTTTTTCCCCTCCTACAATCTTTGAGTTTACTTTGCTGTTGCTGTTAGCTTCTTGTGATAGAAGCTTAAATTGTTAAAGTTTAACTTTTCTTTTTTTCTGCTTCATGCATTTAGAGCTATAAATTTATAGTTAAATACTATTTTTGTTGCAGCACTCGAGTGTTTATGTCATTGTTTCATTATCATTCAGTTAAAAAAAATCTTATTATTTCCATGTGATTTCATCTTTGACCCACTGATAAACTCATTAATTTCCAAACATTGGGATTATTTTCTTTATATATATCTTTTTTTTTCTAGTTTAATTCCATTGAGATCAGAGAACGTACTCTGTGTGATTTCAGTCTTTTGGAATTTGCTAGGTCTTGCTTTCTGGCCCAGCATATGGTCCCATTTGATAAATGGTCCATTATTAACACACATACAAAACGTTATTCTGCAGTTGGATGAAATCTTCTATATGTATCAAATAAGTCATGTTGGCTGATCAGACCTCCTATGCCCTTTTTAAATTTTGTGTGTGCTGATTCTGTCACTTACTGAGACGTGTTAAACCCCCCTCTATGATTTTGAATTGTCTATTTTCCTTTTAATTCTACCATCTCTTGATGTTGAAGCTATGCTATTTGGTGCATAAAATTTATAATTCTTATATTTTCCTGTAGAATTAAGAAATAATGAGTCTTTAATGTAATTGAAGACTGATAAAGCTGGATTTTAAACTAACATCCAGCTATTTATCTCCTATGTGTCCACCTCTTCTTTGCTTCTTAATTCCTCCTTCCTTGACTTCTTTCAATTAATCAATTTCTTTCCATTTTCCTGTTCTATAAGGCTCTTATTCTTAGAATGTTTTATCATTCCCTAAATGATTGCTCTAGAGATTAAAATATGATTTCTTTCTTATTTTTAAAGATTTAATTATTTGAGAGAGTGCAGGCATGCACGGGGAGGAGGGGCAAACGGGGAGGGAGAAACTTCAGCAGACTCCACACTGAGTGCAGATCCCAAAGCAGGGCTGTATCTCAGGACCCTGAGATCCTGACCTGAGCCAAAACCAAGAGTTGGACACTTAACCAACTGAGCCACCCAGGTGCCCTAAAGTATGATTTCTTAAATCATTATTTACATTAATATTACTACCATTTCCTCATCAATGTAAGAAACTTGTAACAGTTTAATTCCATTTATCCCTGACGGGGAGCAGGATATGCCACATCCAAAAATGACATTTTGGCATATTCATTATTTTGAATTAAAGTTACTTGAGAAAAATCCAGGGCAAGACACTGTGACCCTCCTTTGTCTTCCTGAAAGTAATAAATAAATCTCCCATGTAAAAGGTACCTACCCTTTAGCAAGAGGAAGAGAGACACCCTTATGATCAGGGATAGGGAATTCAGGGCTAAGAAGGCTGTATAAACAAACCTTGTCACTTCTTCATTAACTTATTACCCCTTTGTCTTGTCAATTCTTCATAAATTTATTGTTTGTCAAAAAGGTATAAAAACGGTCTGCTTTGATCACTTTTTTGAGTTCCATATTTTTATGGACTTCCATATGTACAAAGTTCAGTTTGTTTTTCTCTTGTCAATCTATCTTATGTCAATTTAATTATTAGACCAACCAAAGAACCTGGAATGGAAGAAAGGAAAACTTTTCCTTTCCTAAACTATTTGCATTATTACATTACTGTTGCATTATTTGGATTATTGCTGCATATGTATTATTGTATATTTTATAAACTGCATGAGACATCATTATTATTATTTTAAACCGCTAAAATTCATTTATATTTATTCCCATATTCACCTTTCTGATGCTTTTCATTTCTTCCTATAGTTTTATTTTTCCAGCTAGGATCACTGTCTTGTATCTAAGAACTCCCATTAATATTTCTGACAACATAGGTATTTAACAATAATTCTCTCAACTTTGTTTTCTTTTTTTTTAAAGATTTTGTTTATTTATTTGACAGAGAGACACAGCGAGAGAAAGAGAGAGCGAGAGAGCACAAGCAGGGGTTGTGGGAGAGAGAGAGAAGCAGGATCAGCAGGGAGCCCGATGCGGGGCTCGATCCCAGGACCCTGGGACCATGACCTGAGCCGAAGGCAGACGCTTAACGACTGAGCCACCCAGGTGCCCCTCAACTTTGTTTTCTTTTAATCTGCAATTATGTTGATTTCATCTTCATTTTTGAAGGATTGTTTCTATAGGTATGGAATTCTGGGTTGGAGGTTTTCTACCTCTAATACAATACTTTAAGGACTCTATTCCTTTGCATTCCATCTTCTAGAGCTTCTGTTGAAAAGTCACCCATCAGTCTTATTGTTTTAGTAGTGACAATGGGCCTTTACTTCTTGTTGCTTTTAAGATCTTTCACTGTCTTTGACTTTGAGCAATTTCACTATGATGTGCTTAGGGTAGTTTATATACATATGTATATATACATGATACTTGGGGTTGTAGAGCTTTCTTAAATCCCTTGGCAAATGTCTCACAGCACTTGGGGAAAAGTCTCAGTAAATCAGAAGAATGTAAAATTTGCATCACAATTATGGATCATAGAGAAGGGGTAAAGAGAGAGAGGACTTAGTTCAGATAGCTGATCCTTCAGAAAGTCTTTGAAGAGTCATACCTACTCACAAACCCTAGGTTTCCCCTAGTTGTCCTCTCCTAGAACATTGCATTACAGCAAATTTAATAATATACTGTAAATATCTATCTTTTTCACTACTGAAATGAGCAGACTACAAATAATATGGACCCTTTGTTACCAATGTACACAAATGTGTATGTATGTGAAACATGTGAAAAATAATTTTTATTAATCATATGACCACATTAATAAAAATTATTTTATTATGCCATTATATATTTTTATTTTTGTTTATGTATTTTGCTTGTTTAAAAATTTTAAAAAACTGGACAATTAAATAGGTGCTTTAAATTGTCCTGAATAGTATTTACTTCCTGGAGTCAATTAAGAACTAATTATTTGAATTATAAAGTTATATTTTCCCCCAAATCAGTAGATTTACTTAATAGGGGCATCAACTCTTACATTGTAATTGATTTATAAATTTTTATTAAATATAAAATACCTATAGTAGATTCACCTTTGAAAATACTTCTAATTAAGCATAAAGTATAACACTAAACAATTATTTAATATTTACCATCCTATATCAATTACTTAAACTCTTAGTCAGTGTTTCTCTTCAACTACATTCTCAAATATCTTCAAGAAAATTACCACCCGCCTGCCTGTCCACCTAAAAGAATGAATTACATTATTTTGTCAAAAAGGTTGGGGAACTTAAAATCATTTGCATATTCTTGGCATAGATTTGTGTTCACATGTATTGATTATTGCTTCTATATTTAATATAAGTAATGCAAAAGAAATACTAAATGTTCCTGTGATAAAATTCTTTTAAGTTCCTGAGAATTTTTAGCAGAAGTATGCTACTACAGATAGTTACAAGAGTGGCATCTGTTGGTCACTCATGTATCTGCAGATATGTGACTAAAGCACAAATAATGTGGCAGCTTGACTGCATGAAAGCATTATTTACTTCAGTAGTGAAAGGTGATTCTGTGCTAACACTTTGTAATACCACAATGACCCTAGCATAGACCTTGTAGCATAGTAAAATAAGATTTTTTGGAATATTTTTGAATATGCAATAAGGGAGGCTAAGAGGTAAATGCAATAATTGAGATACCATTCAGTGTTTTTGGTACTTTAGGAAAGAGAACAAACTTGTAAGAACAAGCTTGAAGCCAAAGATTGCCAGAGGAGGTAAAGTAAAGCCATGTGAGAAGAATGTGTGTCATGGAGGACACACACATCCATACACACTCATGCAAGCATCTGGACAACGTAAACCACACAAGACTAGACAGAGGTGTTGAGAAGTTTAGATTAGTTCATCTGTAGAAAATGTGTGTGAAGCATAGCCAGAAAAAGCTATCAATAAAAACTCTCACCTCAGCATGGGGGAGGTTAAATGTAAGGAAATATTACTTGCACTTACTCTGTATGGGCAAGAAGCAAAGGAAAGTATTTGAAGAGGGAAGTTACATGTCAGGGTCGGCCTCAGAAAGACTGATAGAGCAATTGGGTGTTTCACAATCATATTTAAGAACCTACTTATTGCTCACTTGAACCACTGAATGTCCCAGAAATAACAGACATCAAGGAGAGTACAGAACCCAAGGAGAAGAATTAAAAACAAACAAAAACAGAATGAAGACTGCCTTGAATGCAACAGAGGGACCGAAGAAAATAAGAAGTGGTAGTTGTTTTCAATAAATAGATCACAGAAATCTTCCCAGGCAGTTTCATTTGATAAAGAACAAACATCATTCGAGTAATTGCTCAGATTTCACCTCCTCAGTGAGACCGTTCTTGACTACCACCATCTAAAGTACCCTTTATCTACTATCTCCTTCCCCTGCTTTCTTTTATAACATTTACCTCCAGTGGGCATTTTATTATGCATTTATTTGTTTCTTCATTTCTTCCCTCTGCCAATGCAATGTAAGCTTCTGATAAGCAGGTACTTTGTTTTATCTTGAATACTAGCTGATATGTAAATGTGCTCAAGAAATATTTATGGAATAAATGAATGAATTGAAAAGCATCAAAGATTAAAGGGGTAACCAGGATCTGAAATCAGTGAATAGAGATGGCATTGAATAGATGAACAGTGAGGGATTAAAAAGTGATTAAGACAGTGTATAGACACTGTTCAACAGCTACTGGTGGTTCTCAAAGGAAAAAGAACAAACTGAGTAGTGAGAGATTGAAAAGCAGATAAGACAGTGACTCTTGTGCTATTCTAGGCTTGGAGGAAGAGTAAAAATATAAGAGAAAGAAAGAATGATTGACAGAACCAAGTCTTAATAAAGGTAGCCTCCCTGACTATCTACAGAGAGAGTGGCCAGAGAGATCCTTCTAAAATGTGTCAGGTCATGATGCCTTTCTGCTCGAAACTCTCAAGGACTTTCCATTTCATTTAGAATAAAAGTCAAAAGTCTCAATGACTTTCCATTTCATTTAGACCCTTAAATGGTCTACCCCATGCCACCTGGTCTGGAACCTCCCTCACCTCATTCCAACATTGTTTTCTTCCCTCACTCCGCCGCAAGTCGGTGACACAACCAGCCTGGTCTAGTCCATAGTTCACCTCCCTTTCTTCCTCTGTCTGGAAACTTCTTCCCCAGAAGTCCATACTGTATGTGCCTTGGTATATTTTCCACGTAGCTATCTCCCTTAAATCTTTCATATCTTTCCTGAAATGTTCCTTAGTTAGGCCTTTCCTGACCCTTCATGTAAAATTGAGTACATTCCCTTCCTGTACTTCCCACTCTTCATCTACCTTATTTTATTCCATAGCATTTATTACTCTTTGACATATTTCAGTCTTACTTTGTTTACTGTCAATGTCCCTACCTCTAGAATGTAAGTTCCACAAAGACATGGATTTTTGTGTTTTGTTCACTGCATAGCTCCCAAACTTAGAATAGAGTCTGACACATAGTTGGAACTCAAAAAATACCATTAGAAAAATGAGTGCCTATGTGCGTAATTATAATGAAATACGGGAAGGAACAACCCATAGAGGATTTTAATGCATTCATCAGACTACCTTGGTTTTGACTGCTTACTCATGAATATCTCTATCAATGGTTCTAAATCAGGGATATTACTGCACCCCTGCCCCTTCAGAAGGGCATTTAAAATGTATACAGGTAGTTTTGGTTGTCACCATTCTGTAGAAACTGAAGTTTCTCTAGGAACTTAGCATTCAGAAAAGCCAGGGATGATAGATGCTTTTCAAGGCATGGACAGTCTGTCGCAATAAAATATTTGTCAACATCATTCTTACTGAGAAACACTACTGAAAAATAATTCTTCCTTATCTATAAAAACACATAAGGGCTGCCTAATGCTGTTATGAGTCTGTTTATTAATAAATAGGAAAGTATTAAAAATAAGTGAACATTATGTTTTACTTCAGGAAAGATTTATAATTTATCTGAAAACTTATTAACATAATTATAGTTTTAGATAGTTCTATTATATAGTAAGATTTATCATTTTATTTTCTATCTCCAAAAAGGTATTTCATGTTCTTAGATTTTACTGTTTTTTTTTTCTACTTGAATATGTTTCTCCTTCACGTTGGTTTGATGGTTTCAGTTCATGAATCCAGTCAAAATAGAATTCTCACTGTCTCAGTGTTCTGTGTACAAAAACTAAGTACTATGGGGAAAGACCCAGGTTGTACACATGACAATTAATTCTGTTATTTCCAGATTGTCCTAGTTGATTCACATGGAATTACCAAACAAATGCAAACCTTGACATACTTCTTTTTACTTCTTTCTTCTTTCTCTTTCTCTGTGGCCTACTCTCATTTTTAAGTACAAATAGTGCAGGAGAAAGCTGAAGAATTTGGTGCTGTTCTCTCAGAACTAGCATTCTTTGCTTCATTCTTTCCCATATAAGGGTGAAATCAGGGGACAACATAAAAATGTCTGTCTCGGCGATCTCTATCATAAGTTGGCCATTCAGATTAATGGACCTGTTCCCAAAAGGATATTAACTTAATTCTGATTTCAGCTACAGATTACAAAATAAAAGTAACTTAGATGAGAGATAATGGTTTTCTAGAAAAACAGGCTTGGTTTCTGTTTCTATGGCAAGTTAATTCTGTTAGCAGAAACTCTAAGGATATAGATCCCATAGATCCCTAGTTATTTTGCAGAACATCATGAAAAAATAATAGTGGTTGTAAAAATAAAGATTTTTATTTATTCCTTACCAAGAACTGTGTGCAAGGAATTCTTTACATCCATTGCCTCATTTAATCTTTGCAGCTCATTCATTTATTGATCTACCTCACAAATATTTATTGGGCACCTCCAAAGTACCAGGTATATCCCAAGGCCCTGGAAATAAGGTAATAAATAAGGTAAAGTGCCTGCCTTCATGAAGCTTATGTTCTAGTGGGAAAGACAGATAGTAGACCAATATATGTAATGGAATTAGCAGCACACACACACGCAGATCTTAGCTCAGTTATCATAGTGGTAGCTGTATGGAGGCAAAAATGCAAAGGCAAAGCTAGAGAGTGATGGGGGTGGGAAAATTTTCAGTTATGGGGATGGGGCAGATTGAAGGGATAAGAAAAAAGCCACGTGACTGTCTGAGAGGAGGATGTCCTAGTCAGAAAGAAGAACAAGTGAAAAAGCCCAAAGACCACATGAATTTGGCAGAAAGCAAGCACAAATGGGCTGCCAAAGAGAAGTAGAGGAGGATGGAGAATGAGGCAGAAGCCCGCCCAGTAGAAGTGAGTAATGGTAATGCACTGGATGCATTGAGTGCGTTGGAATGTCATAGGAAGGTTTGGTGCAGGAAAGTCATTGAACGTGCTTTACTTTCAAAAAGATCAATCCAGAAGCTGTGTGGTGGTGGACTGTGAAAGAGCAAAAGCGGAAGCCTCAGAGAAATATGTAGCGAAGCTGCCAGTATTTAGACCTGTTGCCTCCAAACTTTTTGGTGTGTACTGTTACCCGTAAAAAGTTTTGGATCTTGCACACTCACTGTATACGATATAAATTATATCACATGCTAGTATATGTTAGACATTAAACCATGCACTGATATATTGTGTGTTTATGAAATAGAAATAACAAATAAAATATTTAGAATAAAATTTTTAAAAACTTTTAAAAATATTTTATTATCTTATCAGTGTTGTAAAAACATTTGCCTTCACCAAAATATTATTTGGTATTTCTACAATTATTTTAATTTCAAATTTTATTAGTATTTACAATTTCTATCAGAGAAATATGACAACATAGGCTCAGTAATTTTGAAAAGTTTTATTTAGTACAGAACTTCAAGCACAATTTTCATTTATGTCGGTTTAAAAATGTTTGCTAATCATGATAGCTTCACTGTCACCAGCTAACATATCAAAGCAAATGTTCATGAATGAATATTTAATAACATGGTCACCATTCCAAATAGTCTTGAAAATTTTTAATTCTTTGACGAGTCTGTCACACGTGATTGGATCATCATTATTTTTTCCTCATAAGGTGGTTGACAGAAAGCTTGTTATCTTAAGCAGGGTAATTATGACTGTTAAACTTCCTTGTGCTTTCATTACTAAATTATTTTAAACCTTGGGGTTCTGCAGGAATTTTCTAAGAATATTCATCAATGTAGGGCACCTGGGTGGCTCAGTCAGTTGAGCGTCTGCCTTCGGCTCAGGTCATGATCCTAAGGTCCTGGGATCGAACCCCAAATCTGGCTCCTTGCTCAGTGGGGAGCCTGCTTCTGCCTCTCGCTCTGCTGCTTTCCCTGCTTGTGCTCGCTCTCTCTGTCAAATAAATAAATAAAATCTTAAAGAAAATAAAGAATATTTGTCAATGTTCAGTAAAATCTGGATTTCAAAAGTAGTTAATTCCCTTACTTGAGTCACTAAAATGTACTATGTGCAAAAGTCTTAAAAGCAAACAGCCACATGAGGAGCATGGTAAGGCTGCTTTGGACAGCTCACCAGTCCTTCAGGACACCCCACTCACTTCTGGGGACATGCGGCCCTTACCTGTGTGGACCTAGGTGGGGAGGGGCTGTCAACCCATTATCCTATAGAAAATCTTAATAATTTTTTTCTTTTTTTATTGCATTTCTGTCAATTTTATTTTATTTCTTAACAGAAGTAATATACTTTGAAAGCAGTAAAGGAACAGAATGATTGTACTTAAACATGTAGTTTCTTTTTTTTAATTATTATGTTATGTTAGTGTTTTCTCTTCTTTAGATAAAATTAAATAGAAGTAGGAGTTCTTGTGATTTTTAAGCACTTTTCTTAATGGTTCTTCTGGAGCATTCTCTGGGAGCACAAACTCCATCTTGGATACCATTAATCTATGTGAGAAACAATGGTGGCTTGGATTAGGCGGTTGGCAGCTGAGGTGATGTCAAGCATTACTTCTAGTGGTGGATGGTATCAGAGATAACAATCTGGGCAATAAATGCACTTATTGTTATTGGATTGCCATAAACCCTAGGGGGCTTTTTACTATTCAAAGCTGAACATATTAATTTTCAAAAAAGAAGATATCTTGAGGTAACAACAATTCATACTTGACATTTCAAATTCATATTTAATGTTTTAGTGTTACTCAACTTTTTTGGAAATTATGCTTCTTTTCTCTTACACTGAAAAATTTTGGTTCCTAAAAAGAGTACCCTAATTACTTACTTGCGTTATTCTTCCTCCCCTTTTCCCCTTGATACTACCACAGAGAGCCAACTGAATAAAGTTACGGGTTTCTTCAGAGCTCTGTCTTTGTAATATATTCCACTAAGGATATACACTCATTGTGTTTCAAAGTTATTTGAAACATTGTTGTCCCCTCTACCCAGTTCCCTTCTTACTCTCACAGATAACCATTTTCCTTCTTTTTAATTTATGATTCTATGTCTGTTTTTGCAAATAAAAACAAGTATATATTGTAACTGCATGTGTGTATATGTGTACTATTTCCACTAATATTTCTTACAAGGGGAATATTCTAGTTATATACTTGTATACCATGCTTTTTCACTTAGCATCGTACGCAGGGAGACCACTCTGTACCAGTGTACAGAGATTTTTCTCGGTCTGTTTTTCCTCTGCATAGTATTCCCTTATGTGGACACACCATTCAGCCAATCCCCTTTGTAACTTTCCAAACATGTGGATAGGAAACTGGAGGCTTACAAGATGAGGGAGTGAAGTGAAAAGGAAGGACTAGCAGGAGAAAGAAAAGCAATTGACAAAGAGCCACAGGGCTCAGGGGGAGACTCTCTGAAAAGGTTCAGGTTAGCGAGGCTTTCTTGTCTTGGGTGAAATATGGTTCATTGGTTGTGGTAGCAATTCCAGGGTGTGTGTGTGTGTGTGTGTGTGTGTGTGTGTGTGTGTGTGTGTCAGGGGCTAGGGGACTTCCCACACATCACCAAGCAATTCTCAGACACAGGCAGGGTGTCTAGGAAATCAACTCAATTCTGACACCATCTCCTCAGAGATAGCACCAGATCCCACAGGGGAAGGTTCAGTCCCACAGGACTCCTCTCCACCTCAAATGCCAGCCGCATGCCTAGGTCATTACCTGCGCTTACCACCAGCTATAGATTGGGGTTCCTGTGAATCCCTCCTTGAGGTTCAGATGCCAGTCGCAGGTCTAGGTTTTACCTGTATTTCTGAGCAGCTGGCTATAAATCAGAGGTTCCCACCACTTCCTCCTTGGGCTCAGTGAATTTGCTAGAGCAGCTCACAGAACTCAGAGAAACATTTTACTTATTAGATGACCAGTTTATCGTAAAAGGATATAACTTGGGAACAGACAGATGGAAGAGGTGTGTAAAGCAAGGTACGTGGGAAAGGCACAAACCCCTGGGCCCTGTCCCGGTGCCCCACTCTCCTACACCTCCATGGGTTCACCAGCCCCAAAGCTCTCAGAACCCTGTGGTTCTTGTTTTTTTGTGGAGGCTGCAATAGATAGGCATGATTGATTATATCATTGATCATTGGCTGTTGACTCAACCTCCAGCCCCTCTCCCATCCCCAGAGATCAGGGGGTGGGACTGGAAGTTCCAAGCCTCAGATCACAAGGTTGGTTCCACTGACAACCAGCCCCCATTCTTAAGTGCTTCCCAAAAGTCACCTCATTAACATAACAAAACACACATTTCTCACTCTCAGTCAACACTTAGAAATTCCAAGAGTTTGGGGAGCTGTGAGCCAGAGACTGGAGGAAGACCAAATATGTATTTCTTTTCTTTTCTTTTTTAAGATTTTATTTATTTATTTGACAGAGAGAGAGACACAGAGAGAGAAGGAACACAAGCAGGGGGAGTGAGAGAGGGAGAAGCAGGCTTCCCGCTGAGCAGGGAGCCTGATGTGGGGCTTGATCCCAGGGCCCCTGGATCATGACCTGAGCCGAAGGCAGATGCCTAACCGACTGAGCCATCCAGGTGCCCCTTGTTTTTCTTATAATCAATCACAGTATCACAGATGGTAAGGAGAAATTTAAAGCCCGAGATTCAGATCCTTCTCGGTGCACTGGTCTGCGAGATCTACATTTCACCAGAGAGAAAGGAATTACCCTTCTACAAGGTAGAGCCACCCTAGGAATCACTATCCTTGGGCCAAGGAGTGGCCTAATGCGTGCCTCTCCCCCAGGAACATCTATGGTTTCTCTTCAGGCTCTCTATGCGGGGAAGCATAAAAGTATTTGTGTTCAACTGCTGCAATTTTCCTCAGCCAGAACTTCTTGATACATCGATCTTTCCCTCTTCCTCCATGGAAATGTCTCTTATATTTGTACTTCAAAATATTCTTTGGAATTGAGTAGAAAAAGAAGGGAAGAAGGAAAGAATGAGGCAGGGAAGGGAAGAAAGAAAGAGGAATAAAGGAAAATAGAAGATTCTTGGTGTATTTCAGCGATGCATTAAAGATATAATCATTGTCGCTTTAGAGAAGTCGTCCATCATACCTTATCAAAATTATCATGCCATCTAGTTCTATTTGAAAACTCTATTGAAAACAAGAAAACAATTAGATATACTTTTAAAACAAAACAATTAATTATAATATTTTATTGAAAAAGAAAATACAGCAGAGCTCAAAAAGCTACACTTGTTAGGCTTTATAAGGACAGGTTTACACAGGTTTTATGTATGTACACATTCATGACATTATATCACATCAAAGCACCTTTCACTGCCACAGTGTTAAGTAATGAATAAAACTTATCCAAATTAATCTTTAAAAAAATCTGAAATGATATAGTATATTTTAGGATTATGTACATATTTGAAATATTTAGATATTTTAAAAATGCATTATTTTCATATGTGCACCACAATTACCTCCCATTCTCAACCACTATGGGACCAAAATTCTGTTTGTCAAATAACAAAACACAAGATCCTGTAAGCTATCTCCAAGCACCAGTTAAAGTCAGCATTTAATTCTTCATCAAACCAGAAGCTTCTAACATATGTAAAGTGAAGTGGGTATTGAAATAATTTAGTGCCTCAAATTTTTTTCTTGCTTTAATTACCCGATTATTTTAGAGAAAAATGGGGGGAACTGGATGTTTTAGATCAATGTTTTTCTGTTTGATGGAATCCTAGGGCTCTCAGAACAAACTTCCCACGCACTGGGGAAGGTTGGGGTATGAGCAGATCCATTTTGTATGTAGTATATGTTAGAGCTTTACATATAATTGGGATCATAAAATGTGTTCTCTTGCTTTAAGTTTGAAAATACTAATGTGGAAAACTGCTTCAAAATATATTTCATTTGGTTATGCTAATGTAGTTTAAGAAACATTTCTGTCAAAACAGATTATCACAATTATGTGATATATACACATAATGTCAATGACATACCTCAACTGGAGGTTTGCCTAAGAATTTTGCCTTCATTAGTTATAGCAACTGATATAATTCTAAGTTTTTATGTACATTTGTTAGGCTAGAAGGACTTTGAATGGAGTAACACAATTTGATCATTAGCTAAATAGTATGACTAAAGAACATTATCACATTTTAGACCAACAGGTAAAAATGGAGAGATAATCCTTTTTTATGAAATTAATTATTTTAACATATCTCCTTTTAATCTTACATACTATGTTGAATAAAAATAATCACTTCTGAAAAGGAGACACACTTTTAATTCTGTTTGCTAATTTTAATTCTAATTGTATTTGTGATGTAAGCCAAATGAAAAATATACTTTAGTAATACCTAGTTTAAAAAAAAAACACTTCGATAAGCACCTTAGAAATAAATTTTCATTAAAAAAAAACATTATTATTTAGGAAAGTGGATGCCAAGATAGAGTCCCTCTCTTATCCTCTTTGAAAATGATGTCAACAGAATCAAGCATTTTCAAATGCTGTCAGATTTAAGGAGTACCCAAGAGTTCCAATATTGAGGAACTTAAATTTTGTTTTTAACAAAAGCAACGTCTTTTTTTGCCCGCCAAGCAGCCACCAAAAATTTATTTTCACAATCACCAGAGGGCGCCAGTGCCTGTGGCATAGTCGGTGTAACCTTCAGGTGATACTTGAATTTGGACATTGCCACGCTAAAAAATGCCTTAAAAAAAGAAATTTGATAACTTCTAAAGAAATATATTTACATTCTGTAACATCTAGATAATGTTGGACTGTTACACAAAAAAGAGAGTTCACTGGCCTATTTCTGGGTAACATTAATTTAACAGGATTTTATTAATATTTCT